>NC_057712.1:66867521-66948800 GCF_004010195.1 Chiloscyllium plagiosum | reverse complement strand
CGACGACTGTAAAGTTTTTTTTTTAGCTCGCACACATTGCTGTGATGAGGAACAATGAAGGAGAGAGAGTGCAATAGGCCTTTTCTTCTCGGGCAGATTATATTTTCTCCCTCTCTGAGTTGAATCACACAGTAATGTCATCGTTTCCCAAACTGGACCATGTGAGGTCCCTTGTACATTATCCAAACTATGTCTCCATCACATTCCCTGTTCCATGTAGGTGCATCATTGCTGCTGTCATACCCTGAGCAGCAAATGGTCTCGGTCGATTTGAAATATGTTTACATGGCCCTGTGTCATTAAAAAATAAAACGTTTAATGTACTCAGAATACCTGTGTTAAAATGAATGCATTTTTTAAAAATGCAGAAATTGCTGGAAAAACTCGGCAGGCCTGTCAGTACCCAGCATGCCTTTTACATGCTGTAGTTGTACCAGCCTCCACCACTTCCTCTGACCGCTCATTCCATACGCGCACCACTATCTGCGTGAAAAGGTTTCTCTTAGGCCTCTTCAAAGTCTTTCCCCTCTCACGTTCAACCAATGGCCTTCTGGTTTTGGACGCCCCTAACATGGGGAAAAACCCTGACTACTCACCCTATCCATGACCGTTCTGATTTTATAAACCTCTACTGCTGCGAAATGGGACCCCAATCAACACGAATAGCTGTATTTTCAGTCATCCTGGGCCTAAATTCTGAAATACAATAGTGACACCGCTTTCTTATCTGTTGTAGTTCCGGCAGGGACAGGCCACTATAAACACCGGAGGAAACATCAAAGAAGCGCTTCGCAGGAGGCTCCCAAGCACTGATGATGTCGCCTAGCCAGGGGACGAAACGTTTGCAACAAAAACTTCCAGTTCGGCGAACAGAACCACAACAACGAGCACCCGAGCTACAAATCTTCGCACAAACTAGGACAACTTATTTGATACAGACAGTGTTTTGTGTGTGGAATGAACTACCAGAGGAAGTGGTGGATGCACGTACAGTTACAACATTTAAAAGATATTTGGATAAGTATATGAATAGGAACATTTGGAGGAAAATGAGCCACAGGTAAGTCAGACTACTTAAGTTTGGGAACATGGTTGGCATGGGCTAGTTGGAACAAAGGGTCTGTTTCCATGCTGTATGACTACATGACTCAAATGGTAAGGGAAAAGGAAATCTCATTGAAGATGGCTAGATGGTTTACCACAGGGTAGAAAGGAAACCCACGAGGGGGAAAGAGAAGTGAAAAAGCTCAGGCGTTTTCACAGTAATGAAGTAGGCCTCATGAAGTCTCCATATTGGTGGCTTAGAAAAAGCAACGGGAAGATGGATGTGGGAAAACAAGATCGGACGGTGTGATTTGTTGAAGTGGTAAAGGAAAGCACAGTGGAAGCTAAAAAGCTGCAAAAGAAGGTAAACCCGATTTGGGTGTGTACACGATAGAAAACTTCCTTTGGAAGCAGCATGGATTTGCAGTTGCTCCTGGGATCGCAGGCTTCATAGAATCCTTACAGTATGGAAACAGGTCCGTTGGCCAACAAGTCCACACCGACCCTCTGAAGACTAAACCACCCAGACCCATTCCCCTACCCTACATTTACCCCTGACTCATGCACCTAACCTACAAAACCCTGAACACTATGGGTAATTTAGCATGGCCAATTCACCTAACTGCACATCTTTGGACTCTGGGCAGAAACCAGAACATCCAGAGGAGACCCATGCAGATATGGGGAGAATGCGCAAACTCCACACATGCAGCCGTCTGAGGCTAGAATTGAACCAGAGTCCCTGGTGCTGTGAGACAGCAGTGCTAACCATTGAGCCACCGTGCTACCTCCAATTTTTTTTCTTAAACAATTCAGATTAGATTCCCTAAGTGTGGAAACAGGCCCTTCAGCCCAACAAGTCCACACCGACCCTCCGAAGAGAGTAACCCAGCCAGACCCATTTCCCTCTGACTAATGCACCTACACTATGGGCAATTTAGCATGGCCAATTCACCTGACCTGCACATCTTTGGACTGTTGGAGGAAACCAGAGCACCCAGAGGAAACCCGCGCAGAAGCAGGGAGAATGTGCAAACTCCACGTAGACAGTTGCCCGAGGCTGGAATCGAACCTAGGAGCCTGGTGCTGTGAGGCAGCAGTGCTAACCACTGAGCCACTGTGTCGCTACTCAAGGGGCTTAATTAAAGATTTATTAAATTTTTTTACTTATTGTATTTCATTAATAAAACTTTTATTCATTGTTTCATTAACGTTAAAATAAAAACAAAAAGCCCACAAAAAAAATTGTGATTTCTTTTTCAAATTGACTTTTTCTTAAAAACAAGCCTTTCAGAGTCTACAGTGAATGGCGGAGATTGTTTTTATTCTGAATTCAGAAATTTAAAAAGGCTGTGTGTTTTAAAAGGAAGTTTTTTTACATTTTTTTTTAAAAACCAAACTTTCATAATTTTTTTTAAGTAGGGAGTTGTGTTTTCGTTTCAGGGAATCCTATAAATGGGCAGCTCTGGAGAAGATTATTTTTCTTTGAGCAATTTATTGAAGAGGAATCATTTTTATTCAATTAATTAGATAAGTGGCTGATTTTATTTAAGTTTTAAGTGGGTTTTTTTGTTTTTTTTCCTTTTTTAACATTATTTTCCATAAGTAATGTAAGCTTTTATATATTTTTGATATATTTCATATATCAGGTATTATTAAAAGTTCTTTTTTAGGCTTAATGTTATTAAAGGGCATGTACAGAGTGAGATGGCTAATAGATTTAGAAAAGTGATTGCACAGCAGGATCATTCAGATAGATGGGTTACTGTCAGGAAAGGTAAGAATATAATTCAAAGGTCTCCGGTGGCTATTTGTCAATCAAATAGATCTTCAGTTTTTGGAACTGTTAAAAGGGATAGTCTCTCCAAGGCAAATGGAAGTCAGCGATTGGACACTTGGAATGATCCTTATGTTAAGTAACATTTGCCAAAATTTAATAGATTTATTGTTATTGGGGACTTTGCTATCAAAGACACAAACAGGAGATTCTGCAGCAGTGAGTGTAGATTTAGGATGGTTTGTTGCTTTCCTAGTGCTAGGATTGAAGCACTAAACATTACAACCATATTGTTAAAGGTGAGATTGAGAAGCCAGAAATTATTGTACACATTGGTAGGAATAACATTTTTAGGGAAAAAGTTTAAAGCAGTACTTAGTGAATTTAAAGGTTAGGTAGAAGACTAAAAATAGAACCTTAAAATTAGTCATTTCTGATTTACTGCCTATGCCAAACTCAAATGAGGGAAGGAACAAAAGGATAAAGGAGATAAATCAAAGACAGAGGGGCTGGTGTATTGTTCAGGGATTCAGGTTTTTGGACAATTGGAATGTCTTTTGGGATAGAAAAAAACCTGTTCAAAAAGGGTGGGTCATCCTGAACTGGAAAGGGACCAATATTTTAGCAGTCAGATTTGTTTGTTCCATTAAGAGAAATTTTACATGGGGGGGAGTGGAGAAATTCTAAGTAGCAGTGTAAATAGAAGGATTGATGGGAAAGCTTCTGAACGTGAAGAGAGTATGTCAATTAGATAAGAAAGTCAAAAGAGTGTCAGAGTATGCAGTAACTCTTTATTGCATTTATTTCAATGCAAGGGGTCTTACAGGTAAGGCTGATGAACTCAGGGCATGTTTAAGAACATGGCATTGGAACGTCATAGGTATTACAGAAACTTGGCAGAGAGTTGGAGAAGACTGATAGCTCAATGTCCTGTGTTTTAGATGCTATAGGAAGGATAGGAAAGGAGGCAAGGGGACAATGTTTTTGATTAAGAAATACATCTCTGCTGTAATTAAAGAAGATATTTCTGATAAATTGTCCAGTGAAAATATATGGGTAGAGAAAGGAAAGATCACTTTGATGGGATTGCACTATAACCCCCAGCCCCAGTAGTAAGAGGGAAATTTAGAAACAAATATGTAAGGAGACCTTAGACATATGTAAGCATAATAAGGTTGTAATAATGTGGGGGTGTTCAACTTGCTAAATATTGATTAAGGCTACCATACTGTTAAAGGTTTCGATGATAAAGAATTTGTCAATCATTCAGTCACAGAAACGTACAGCATGGAAACAGACCCTTCAGTCCAACTTATCCATGCTGACTAGATATCCTAACCTAATCTAGTCCCATTTGCCAGCACTTGGCCCATATCTCTCTAAACTCTTCTTATTCATATAGCCATCCAGATTTAAATGTTGTAATTGTACCATTGTAATTGAATACACTTGGATGCTCCTACTAGAGAAAGAACAAAACTAGACCTTCTTTTCAGCAATAAGGCAGGGCAGATGATTGAAGTAAAAGTGGAAGAACACTTTGGGTTGAGCAATCATAACTCTATTAGTTTCAAAAAGGTTATGGAAAAGGATAAACCTTCCATAAAAGTTAACGTTTTCAATTGAAGTAAGGCAAATTTTAATGGTATGATTCAAGAAATTTCAAAAGTTGATTAGATGGTTCACAGGTAAAAGATGTCTGACAAGTGGCAGGCATTCAAGAGTCTGATGGCGAGAGAGCAGAGGCATTATGTTCCTGTTAGAGTGATGGGCAACGTTGGTAAGATTAAGGAACAATGGATGAATAAAGATATTGATGTTCCAGTCATGAATAAAAGAGAATCTTATTTTAGATGTAGACAACTTGGTTCAATTAAATCTCTTAATCAATATAAAGAAAGAAATCAGGAAGGCAAAGAGGGAACATGAGATAGCAATGGCAGATAAGATTAATGATAATCAAAAGAGATTTTATAAATACATGAAGAGCACAAGGGTAACTAGAGAGAGCTGAGCCTTTTGAAGTTCAAGGAGGTTGTCTTTGTGTTGAACCCCAGGAGATGGGAGAGACATTAAATGAATATTTCATGTCAGTTTTACTGTGCAAAAAGAAATGCTGTCTAAAGAATGCAAAGAAATAAACTTTGATGTTTTAAAAACAGTTCACACTTCAGAAAAGGAAGTTTGGGAGGTCTTAGAGAATATAAAAGGTGGATAAATCTCTGGGATCTGATCTAATATATCCCAGAATGTTGTGGGAAGTAAGGGAGGAAATTGTGAGACTCCTTGCAGAAATATTTGCATCATTTACAACTACGAGTGAGATGCATGATGACTGGAGGGTGGCTAATGTTATACCTTTGCTTAAGAAAGGTTGTAAGGAGAAACCAGGGAACTATAGATATGTGAGTCTGACTTTGGTTGTGGGTAAATTGCTGGAAGTGATTATAAAAGATAGGATTTATGGACATTTAGAGAGGAAAAAACTAATTAAGGATAGTCAGCAGGATTTTGTGTGAGTAAAGTCATGTCACACAAACTTGATACAGTTTTTTGAGAAGTAATCAAAAAATTGATGATGGCAGATCATTAGATGTTGTTTATTTGAATTTTAGTAAAGCCTTTGACAAGATTCCAACTGGTAGACTAATTAGTAAAGTTAGGTCACATGGGATTCAGGGTGAGCTTGCCAATTTGATACATAATTAAGCAGGAGTCAGAGTGACAGTGGAGGGTTGCTTTCAGGCTGGAGGCTTGTCATCAGCGGTGTTCCACAGGGATCAGCTTTCTTTTGTTTGTGATTTGTATAAATGATTTGACTGAAAATATAAAAGGAATGGTTTGTAAGTTTGTGGATGACACCCAAATTGGTGACATAATGGACAGTGAAGAAAGTTTTGTAAGATTACAAACTGATCTTGATCAAATGGGTCAATGAGCTGAAAAATGGCAGATAGAGTTCAATCTGGATAAATGCAAAGTAATGCATTTTGATACAAACAAAAGGGTCGGGCTTACATAATCAATGGTAGAGCCTAGGGCATTGTTGTAGAACAGACAGATTTAGGGGTGCAGGTACATAATTCTTCGAAATTTGCAGTACATATAGACAGGGTGGTTAAAAAGGCACTTGGTACGCTTGCCTTCATTGCTCAGTCCTTTGAGTATAGGAGCTGGGAAGTCATTTTTGAGGTTGCACAGGACATTGGTGATTCCTCTTCTGGAATACTGTGTCGAATTCTGGTCACCCAGTTAAAGGAAAGAGATTATTAAGTTGGAGAGGATTCAAAAGAGATTTACTAGGATGTTACCAGGCACGGAAGATTTGAGCTAAAAAGAAAGTCTCGATATGCTGAGACTTTTTTCACTGGATTGTAGGAGATTGAGCGATGACCTGACAGAAGTTTATAAAATAATGAGGGTTACAGATAGAGTCAATGGTTGTTGTTTTTTACCCTAAGATAGGGGAGTTCAAGACTAGAAGGCACATTTTTAAGGTGAGAGGACAGAGATTTGAAAAAGACATGAGAGGCTTTTTTATTACACAGAAGATGGTTCACATGTGGAATGAACTTCCTGAGATGATGAAGGATGCTGGTACAATTACAACTTTTAAAAGACATTTGGATGGCCACGTGAATAGGAAAGGTTTGGAGGGATATGGGCCAAGAGCAGGTAGGTGGGACTAGTTTTGTTTCGGATTATGGTCAGCTTGGATTTATTGGACTCAGGGGTCTGTTTCCATGCTGCATGACTGACTGTATATCTTTGAGGAATTTACTTGCGTCGGTAAGATTTACCCATGTGTACCAGGAGGAGTAGGTAAAAAATTTACAAATTTTAAGAGATACAGGAGCAAATCAATTTTTCAAGGTCAATGAGCAGATATGTAATTCAAAAGGAATATTGCCCGAAACAAGTGGTAATACGTAGAATTCATGGTGAGAAGAGCAGTGTTCTAAGAAGTAAAGTGAGGTTGGAGAGTCTAGTAAAAAAGTGGTAGGAGTAATAGGGAATTTCTCGGTACCCCAGAAATATGATTTATCATTTATAATGATATAGCTGGATCACAGCTGGTAGCAATGACTACTGTGGTTGAAAAGGCTATGGAAAATTAGGCAACTGAAGTGTTACAAGCAGTATATCCTGGGACTTTATCTTTCTTTGCAGTAACAAGGTCATAACACAGGTTGAAATTGGAGGAGAAATCAAAATAAGGAAGTTGAAGTACAATTATAAGTGACTATATTTGATCAAATGACTGAGAAAACACAACAACAGGTGGAGGACAAAGTAGATATTTTTAGTTCAGAGAAAGTAACTGAATAACAACAAGATCATGATAAACTTAAGCAGTTGTATCAAAAGGCATAGACAGGAGATGAATCTGTGTATTCCAGAATGTTACTTTCTTAATAATGAAGTCTTGATGAGGAAATGGAGACCATCACATATTCAGGCGGATGAGAATTGGGCAGAAGCTCATCAAGTTGTATTATCAGTGGGTTATAGGAAGGGGTAGCACATGAATTACCAGTGTTGAGAAAATGTGGGTGAACTATACCTTTTAAGGGAGTTAAAAGCTAGCACTGTCAGCACCAATAAAACACAATGTAACATGTGCTCCAGCTATTGGAGTAGCTGGTTTCCTGGAAACGACAAAAAACAGATTTGAATTAGGCCAGTAAATTTAAATTATTCCCAAAAAAAATGCCAATTTCAAACCAAGTTTGAATTGAGTACATTGACAATCTTAAAACCAGTGACACAATCCGATGTTCTGGGGTATAAGACCGGGGAATAATTAGACAGATGGGAGAACTGACAAGCCACAGCCAGTAAAAGACTGCTTGAAAAATAGCTCTCTTGAAAAGTACCTTTTTGATCAGTAACCTGTGATGCAGAATCCCTAAGAAGAAGAAAAGACGAAATAGAAGAACCAAAAGTTGCCGGGTTTTGAGATAAGAAGTGTTGTTTTATAAATCGTAATCGGGCGTTTTATTGGACTAGTATTATAGAAGGGAAGCTAAAAGATAACTTAGAGTAAGGACTTGGACATAGTTGTTAGTTAATTATTCTCTGTTATACCTGAAGAAATAAAGTTATTATTTTTTACTTTAAATAGTTCTTGGTCACTCAAATTTTTACAGATTACTGCATGGGATAAATCTTTTCTGTGTTGCTGGTTTTAAATTAAGCGGGAGAGTTTACCCCGTGTCGTAACACCAGTAGGTGGTCATTTGGGAGTAAGGAAAATGCAAGCCAAAATACAAAACTAATGTTATTGGCCAAAACTACATAAGGATGTGATTGAATAGGTCTTACCTGTCAGGTAATTGGAAAATGTCAGGCAATGATAAAACCAGCACCCTTAATGCCCATTCCCACACCTGAGGAACCTTTTACAACTGTCTTAATTAATTGCATAGGACCCCTACCTAAAACAAAAACTGGGAATCAGTATTTGTTGACCATAATCGATATGTCTAATAGATTTCCAGAGACCATTCCATTTTGCGGTATCACAACTAAAAGGATTGTTGAAGAGTTACGCATTTTTTTTATCCCCCAGATACAGATTACCCACAAACATAGAATCAGATGAAGGGTTAAATTTCACATCAAACTTTTTCAAGGAAGTTATGGATAACTTAGGAGTAAAACAATTAAAATTCACTGCATACCATCCAGAATCTCACAAAACATTAAAACAGTGACATCAAACTTGAAAGACAATGTTGAGGGTTTATAATCAAGAATATCCAGAGAATTTAGATAAAAGAATTCTATTTGTATTTTTTTGCTGTTAGGTATGCACCTAATAAATCAACTAAATTCAGCCCATCTAAATTAGTTTTGGGGCATCAGGTGAGAGGACCACTGAAGTTAATTTGGTGAGTCAAGTTCAGAGACCACACATTTGGACTATTTGTCAAATTTTAAGAGAAGATTAAATAGAAGATTAAATATAAGATTTGTGGGCGGCACGGTGGCACAGTGGCACAGTGGTTAGCACTGCTGCCTCACAGCGCCAGAGACCCGGGTTCAATTCCCGACTCAGGCGACTGACTGTGTGGAGTTTGCACATTCTCCCCGTGTCTGCGTGGGTTTCCTCCGGGTGCTCCGGTTTCCTCCCACAGTCCAAAGATGTGCACGTCAGGTGAATTGGCCATGCTAAATTGCCTGTAGTGTTAGGTAAAGGGGTAAATGTAGGGGAATGGGTGGGTTACGCTTCGGCGGGTTGGTGTGGACTTGTTGGGCCGAAGGGCCTGTTTCCACACTGTAAGTAATCTAATCTAAAGTAATCTAATCTAATCTAGAACGGGTGAGTTGGCTGGACAATATTTAAAAAGTAGCATGGTATGTGATGAAACAGGTAGTAGACAAGATATCAAAAATTTGTAGTTTTGATAAAGAGATAAAATGTTAGTGCTTCTACCAGTGGTAAATGAACCTTTACACCTTTATGGGGTTTATCAAATTGAAAGGAAATTGAGTGAGATTAATTATTTGATTAGAAAATGCCAGATAGAAATCTCACAAAGTGTGTCATGTGAATACGTTCAGCAGGTATGTTGACAGTGAAGAAAAGTAAAAGGAGAATGTGTTACTGGTTACAACAGGGTGAAGAAGCAAGTTCAAATGATTTTGTATTGGACATTCCTCAAATTAGATTGGGCAATTCTCCAAAATTGGGACAAATTATTGAGTTACCTTCCAGAGGAAAATCAAATTGACCTGAAAGAATTATTACAATCACATGGGGAGATGTGTGGGAATAAGCTGTGTCGTACTAATCTAATTATGCATGATGTAGATGTAGGAAATATGGTTTCAAATAAGCAATATCCTTATGGCTTAGCCATCTAAAGTTGGCACAAGCTCTAAGCGAGATTGAATGCATGCTCAAAGACAACATAATCAAAGTGAGTTTCAGAGAATGGAGCTCAATTAATGATTATGTGTGGATTATCAGTCAATGCAGTTACAAAATCTGACTCCTACCTTATTCCATCCTTGGAAGGCATATTGAGGAGGGACAAGCAACTTACATTTAAAGTTGCACTTAGCCAGAGGATATTGGCTTATTTTTATCCAAAGCAGTGAAGGAAATTTCAGTTTTTGTGATACTGAATGGACTGCACAAGTTTAGAGTCATGCCATTTGGTATGAAAACTGTGTCAACCACATTTTAAAGATGAATTAATAAGGTTATTTTGAGATTACCCAATTGTGAGGTGTACATAAACAATCTGGTTATTTTTAGTCACACATGAAAGAAATATTTGGAACATCTGTTGGAATTGTTTGATAGACATCGGGAAGTGGGATTGCTGATAAACCTGGCTAAGAGTGAGTTCGCAAAAACTCACGTTCAGTACATGAACCAAATTGCCCCATGGTATGTGAAAACAGAGATTATTAGGAGTTTTTCCATATCATTGACGAAGAGGGAATTACTACTATTCCTGGCACAGTGTGGTTATTACTGGAAGTTTGGCACCATGGTTGCTCCACTGACTTATTTGTTGAAGAAGCGCAGAAAGTTTCACGAATGTCAGGAGGCATTTGACAGCCTTGAAACCACTGCAACAATGCTAGCCACACCTAATTACACAAAGCCATTCAAAGTGACTATCGATGCATGTGATGTAGGTGTCAGTGGTATACTCTGGCAAGACGATAAGAAGATAGAAGGACTGATTGGACGTTTTTCCAGAAAGTTGAGTAATCATCAACAGAAATATTACATAATTTGGAAGGAGACCTTGACTTTGGTGTTGACATTACAATATTTCAACATTTATATTGACAGTAACATGTCTGAGAAAACTGTATATACTGATCATAACCACCTAAAGTTTTTGGAAAAAAAAGGTAAAAATTCCAGACTATTTAGATGGAGTTTATTATTGCAGCCATTCAATTTGAAAATTATAAATGTGGCAGGACATGTTGCCAACACATTGGCATGACTTTGATGAAGGAAGATGGACGCATTTGGTGGTGGGAAGAAAACAGACTGAAACGGACAGTATCGGTGAACGCTTGCATGCTTAAGAATCAATGTAGTGTATTGTAGTCTACTAACAGCATTAGGCGAAAGGTTTTTAAAAATGAAGTCATCTTTATATATTGACGGTTTCAAAAAGGAGGGGGAGGGGAAAGTATCATGGCTTTAAGAAGTGTATTTCTTTTTTTTTTAAAATAGAGAGAGATTGAGACAGAGCTATAAAGCAGTCTGCTTGTAGCCAATAAAGTAAACAGCTTGTGACGCTTTGGTTTTTTTTTTAAACAAGTTAGAACAATAGAAGCAGCCTGAATGGTTGGGGCCAAGCTTCCACAGAACCAGGATTTTAATCTTAACTTTCAGTAGCTGGTGGGGTTGTGAAAGCTACGACATCTCTCTCCATCTTCCCAACAGCAAAACACTTGGGTTCTCTTACTGGTGCTAGAAATGTATGTGTGACAATCTATGCTCCTTTTGCCTTTGCATGTGCTTATGGGACGTGACTATATTGGAACAGTTAATGAGTAATTTGCTATTTTGTTCAGTAGTTCAATAGAGTTATAGTTAAGCCAATTCTTTTCTTTTCACTTTGTCTGTATTTTAACTATAGAGTCATAGAGATGTACAGCATGGAAACAGACCTTTTGGTCCAACTCATCCATGCCAACCAGATATCCGAAATAAATCTAGTCCCATTTGCCAGCATGAAGCCCATATCCCTCTAAACCCTTCCTATTCATGTCCCATCTAGATGCCTTTTAAATGCTGTAATTTGTACCAGCCTCCTCTACCTCCTCCAGCATCTCATTCCTCTACACAAATCTCTGCATGGAAAAGCTGTCTCTTCAATCACTTTTAAATATTTTCCCTCTCACCTTAAACCTATGGCCTCTAGTTTTGGACTCCCCTATCGTAGGGAAAAGACTGTGACTCTTCATCTATTCCCCTCAATGTTATAAACCTCTATAAGGTCAACCCTCAGGAACAATAGGCCAGGCTATTCAGCCTCTCCCTATAGCTCAAACCCTATAACCCTGGCAACATCCTTGTAAATCTTTTCTGAGCCCTTTCAAGTTTCACAACATTTCCTCTTTCCTCGGAAGACCAGAATTGAACGCAGCATTCCAAAAGTGGCCTACCAATGTCCTGTATAGCTGCAACAGGACCTTTCAACTCCTATACTCACTGCACTGACCAATAAAGGCATGCGTACCAAACGCCTTCTTCACCATTCTGCCTACCTACGACTCTATTTTCAAGGAACTATGAACCTGCAGCCAATGTCACTTTGTTAACCCTTGTTAACACTCCCTGGACCATACTATTAAGTGTATAAGTCCTGCCCTGATTTGCCTTTCCAAAATGTAGTACCTTACGTTTATTTAAATTAAACTCCATCTGCCACTCCTTGGCACATTTGCCCATCTGATCAAGGTCCTGCTGTATACTGGCATAACCTTTTTCACTGTCCAATACACCACCAATTTTGGTGTCATTTGCAAACTTACTAACCATACCTCCTCTCTTCACATCTAAATCATTTATATAAATGACAAAAAACAGTGGACCCAGCAATGATCCTTGGGGCACAATGCTGGTCACAGGCCTCCAGTCCAAACAGTAACCCTCCATCACCACTCTCTGTCTCCTATCTTTGAGTCAAGTGTGTGGTGCTGGAAAAGCACAGCAGTCAGACAGCAACCAAGGAGTTGGAAAATCACCGAACACTTTAACTCCCCCTCCCACTCCACCAAGGACACGCAGGTCCTGGGCCTCCTCCATTGCCAATCCCTAACCACCCAATGCCTGGAGGAAGAATACCACATCTTCCGCCTTGGGACCCTACAACCACATGGGATCAACGTGGCTTTCACCAGTTTGCACATTTCCCCTCTCCAACATTATCCAAGTCCCAAGCCTCCAACTCAGCACTGCCCTTTGACCTGTCCATCTATCTTCCCACCTATCTGTTCTACACTCCTCTCTGACCTCTCCACTCTTCCCTCCAACCTTCATCTACCTACACATTCCAGTCTCCCATTTATCTCTCAGCCCCCTGGCCCACAGGCCTCATTCCTGATGAAAGGCTTTTGCCTGAAACATCGATTCTCCTGCTCCTCGGACACTGCCTGACATGCTGAGCTTTTCCAGTAGCACACTCTTGACTCTGATCTCCAGCATTTGCAGTCCTCATTTTCTCCTATCTGAGACAATTTGTATCCAAATGACTAATTCTCCCTGTATTCCATGTGATCTAACCTTGCTAACCAGTCTACCACGCAGAACCTTTGAATGCCTTATTGAAGTCCATACAGACAACGTTCACTGCTCTGCCTGCAATTTTATTCATCACTTGTTCAAAAACCTCAATCAAATTAGTGAGACATGATTTCCCATGAACAAAGCTACGTTGTTTATCACTCTGATCAGTCCATACCTTCCAAATACATGTAAATCCTGTCCCTCAGAATCTCCTCCAATAACTTACCCACCACTAGTGTCAGGCTCACTGTCTAAAGTTCCTTGGCATTTCCTTACCACCTTTCTTAAATAGTGGCACCATGTTAGCCATGCTCCAGTTCTCTAACACCTCAACCATCGTCGTTGGTGATAGAAATATCTCAGCAAGTGGCCCAGCAATCACTTGCCTACCTTCTGACAAAGTTCTGGGATACACTTAATCAGGTACCGGGGATTTATCCACCTTTATACATTTTACAATATCTAGCACCAACTTCTCTGTAAAATGGGCACTTTTCAAGATATCACTATTTATTTCCCCAACTCCTCTAGCTTTCATATCCTTCGCCACAGTAAACGCTAATACAAAATATTTGTTTAGTATCACCCTCTGCTGTAGTTTCACACATAGATGGCCTTGCTGATCTTTAAGGGGCTCTATTCTCTCCCTAGTCGCTCTTTTGTCCTTAACGTATTGTAAAACCTCTTTGGATTCTCCTTAATCCTACTTGCCAAAACTATCTTATGTCCCCTTTTTGCCCTGCTGATTTCCCTCCTTGAGTATACTCCTACTGCGCTTATACTCTTCTAGGGATTCACTCGATTCCTGTTATCTATAATTGATATATACTTCCTACTTTGTCTTGAAGAGAACCTCAATTTCTGTAGTCATCCAGCATTCTCTTCACACTATAAGGACCATATTGTCTCTGACTGCTCGATATCGCATTTTTGAAGGCTTCCCACTTTCCAGCAGTCCCTTTACCTGGAATGTCCGCTCCCAAACAACCTTTGAAAGTTCTTGCCTAATACCAAAAAAAAATTGGTCTTACTCCAAGTTAAACTTTGAATATTTTGAACAGGTCTATCCTTTTCCATCACTATTTTAAAACTAATAGAATTATAATCACTGGCCCCAAAATGCTCCTCCACTGACACCTCAGTCACCTATCCTGCCTTATTTCCTCAAGATTAGGTCAAGTTTTGCTTCTTCTCTAGTAGTTACGTCCACGTAATTAATAAGAAAATTTTCTTGTACACACTTAAATTCCTCTTCATCCAAGCCCTTAACACTATCGCAGTCCCCTTCTATGTTTAGACCATTAATAGCCCCTACCATTACCACCTTATTATTCTTAAGATAAAAGAGCCTCTTACAAATTTGCTTCTCAATTTCCTGCTGACTACTGGGGAGTCTATAATGCAATCCCAATAAGATGATCATTCCTTTTTTATTTCTCAGTTCTACCTAAATAACTTCACTGGATGCACTCCCGGAATATCCTCCCGAAGTCGAGCCGTATGTTCTCCCTAACCAAAAACACCACTTCCTTTCCTCTCTTGCCCCCCCCTTTCAGCCTTCCTATAGCATCTATACACTGGAACTTTATGCTGCCAATCTTGTCCATACCTGAGCCATGTCTCTGTAATGATTATGATGTCTCATTCCCATATTCCCAACCATGCCTTGAGTTCATCTATCTTACTTTTTAGACCTCTTGCATTGAAATAAACGCAGTTTGATTTCTCAGTCCTACCACATTCTCTGCCTTGCTCCTGCCTGCTTTGACCATTTGACTTGCTCCTTTTCCCAACTGCACCTGCCTCAGACTGATCTCTCTTCTCAATCTCTGAGACCCCCACTAGTTTAAATCCGAGTAGGTCCAGCCAATCTCCCCACAGTATATTAGTCCCCCTTCCGATTCAGGTGCAATCTGTCCTTCTTATACAAGTTACAACTACCCTGGAAGATTCCAAATAATCCAAAAGTGTATATCCTTCTCCCCTGCACCAGCTCCTCAGTCACGAAAACATCCACTCTATCCTCATAATCCTAGTCTCGTTAGCACATGGCACCTGGAGTAATCCAGATATTACCACCTTCAAGGAATTACTTTTTAACCTCTTGCCTAATTTCATACATTCTCTCCTCAGAACCCCATCCTTTTCTCTTCCTATGTCATTGGTACCAACATGTACAACAACTTCCTGCTGACCACTCTCCCCTTTGAGAATATTTTGCACCCTATCTAAGACATCCTTTACCCTCGGCACCAAGGAGGCAACAGACCATTCTGATATCTTGCTGTTGGCTGTAGAAATGCCAATCTGTGCCTCTGACTAAAGAGTCCCCTATCACATTCGATCACTTGGAACCTGACAGACCCCCTGTTACAGTAGAGCCAGTCTTGGCACCAACACAATGGATGTTGGCGCGACATTTCCCCGTGAGTCCATCACGCCCTACATTTGTGTGAAAAAAGTCCATGTTGCTTCAAGCCCGATAGTTTGACTGATCAGATTGCATCCAGTATGCAACGTCTGGCACTTGCCTTTAAAATAAAAATATGTTAGGGTCTAGGCTATCTCCTTGACATATTATGAGGTGGTTTGGTCTGGTCCATAACATACCAGAAATAAATATACTGCTTCTAGTATTTGCATTAACATGAGTGGATAATTAACAAGTTGTCACAATAGGTGAAGGGATTGCATGGTGGGTGGAAACAGGCTCTAAGTTGGCAGAGGGTCATACAGAACTATGGAAATGCATGAAGGGCATTAGGCTGCATGTCTTGGGCTTAATTAGGACATGTGGTGAAGGGATGTGATGGAGTGTGCAAATGATGGAGGAATGTTTATGTGTCTTCCCGTTTGGATAAACCACGTATCTCTTTGGATCTAGTCCTGGGAGATAAGGTGCCCTTTGGTGGAAGTAACGTAGGCTTGGGATTCTACAAGGCATGTATGTGCACAAAGTTTGCATAAACTCATTAGGATTGCCAACACTTTCAAGAGATTGTCTGAAGAAAAGCTACAAAGTTTAAAAAAAGTTATTTTGTTGCCAGGATTTGTGCTGTATAACTGATTTCCCAGTCTATCAATTATACAATGGCATGCCTACCAAGTAATCATTTTGATAGCTTAATGGATGGAAACATTTGTCGCCATTAGGGGTTAAACACTTAGAATTAAGCACTGAAGTAAAATGTTAGTTTGCCAAAGGGATTAGTTTTTGTTATCAATTAGAATTTTGTGTCCAACATTTACGTCACCACTAGACACTGTCAGCACACCTCTTGAGATTTTTCCATGGTTTTCTAGGTGCGGTGAGATGGAAAGGGTAGAGCAAAGGCTGGTGAGTAGGGAGTAAGAGTTGGTATAGTCATTCCTCCATATTCACATGGGTTCTGTTTCTGAGAACTCCTGCGAATGATGAACTTCAAAAGTGCAGAGCCTTTTCAAAATAGGTTAAAAATTGCAGGTAAGAGAGTTTGCCTGGGAATGTTGAATTTTATTGCAACTTACTTTTTGCCTCAGATAGATGAATTAGTGAGTCATAAACTCACAGATACAGAGGATTTGCAGCATAGGGATTGTAAATGAACATTGTACCAGCCTATGCCATCATTCATCACAGAGGTATAAAAGACTATGGGAGGCAGGTAATTGAGCACAGGCTAGGACAGACAGTATGAGGAGTAACAGAAAAGGGTAGAGAAGCAGAGGGTGGCATGGGTGTAGGAAGTGAAGCTGAGGGAAAGTGACCATTTCTTTTTTTTAATCATTAGGTTTGAAATTTGAGCAAGTGCAGGAGCTTCAAGGCATTCTTTCTGCCCAGCTGGCCTGGCGAACTGCTGCTCTTCGGCTGGGTGACTTGGGAAAAACCTAACTCCCAAGCAATGTCACTTATTCAGAATTTAAACATAGCAGATATGTGGTGGCCATTTTTAAAGGTCAAGTTCACCTTGCCAGGTTGTCTCCCAACTTTAACATCCAACCCTGGGAACAGAAAATGCAGCCTTGAAAGAGTACGGTAACAACTAGCTACTTATTTGATTTCCAGACTCTCTAGGGTATTCTGTTAAAGAATAACAAAAGAGAAAGCAATGCCAAAGACACCTTGAAGTGTATTTGCAAGAATGCACTTACATCCACCAGGGAGGAATCTGGTATTCAGTTAACAACATGCAAATACACATATCAAATATCACATGCGTTAATGAGAAAAGTATAGGTAGGAAGCAGATACGTAACAAAAATATCAATATAAAAGTAAAAACAACTGCAATTTCTGAGCATAGGATAACTTTCACAGCATAATATTTACTGCACAGTCACTATGCGAAGATGTTGTAGTCAGGGCTTCAATGAAACTTTCTTCTGGTAATCTTATATTTAGAGTTATGTTTGCATCAACCTTTTGAAAAAGGATCAAGCTAGTCACAGGAAGTTAAATGAAGCTTAGTTTTAATTGTCAATAAGTGAGAACATGGATCCAGGTGAGAAGTAAATAAAACAGCAAGAGAAAAATGCTCCAAATTAAATTTTAAAATATGGATCATAAGCAAGGAACGTACATGAGAGAAATGCAAAACATACGAATCGGAAGGACAGTGACTCCAGATTATGCAGGATGATGCTCAGTTATTGCTGTTAGCAGCAGTTCACTTTCTCTCTCAGGAGGAGGACACAATGAGACATTGGGTCATTTTAATCAACAGAATTAAGTATCACACTAAATATAGGTTGCCCCTGATGAATTCAAATAACAGAAAAATTTGCAATTAATTAGCACTTTCCACAATCTTGGGATGATCAATGCACTTTAAAAGTCAATTATGGACTTTCAAAGAGTAATCAGTGAAAGAAAGACAGCAGCCAATTTGTCCAGAACAAGACCCCATAAGTAACATGATAATGATCAGTTCATTCTCAGAATTACCTAGAGTTTTTGCTCAAGCTTCTTGAATGCAGCTTAAGGTTTTGACTCGGAGGCAGTGGTGTTACTAACTGAACTATGGCTGACACAATAAAATAAAATGTTATTTATTCACCATGGAGAAGCTTAGAGAGAGAAAATAATTATACCAAAGCTTCCTGGAATTCTGTTAATGGAATTGGAATTTATGTAAAAAGGTAGCAGAAATTAAGGAGCAGTTCACATTCAGTTCATATTAACCAGCCAAATAATGTCATTGGTAAATTGTTAATTCCTTCAAGCATCTTTATTTATGATGCTCCATTCCAGGAACTTGTACCTTTAAAGCAGCTGAAAGTGCATGCCTAGATATATCAAGCTTTTATGAACTGCAAAGGTTAGACAGGGAAAACAGCAAGTTACCACTGTGCAGGTTATATTCTCAACAGAAATTAAACAGCTCCTGAAGCCTTATCAAGGAACCTCGGTAGTTGTCTCAACCAACCAAGTGAAAGCAAAATCAAAACATTCTAAATTCTACAGTTCTAGTGAACACCTCTCATAGATCCCCTAGGCTACAAAGCACATCCAGGATTATAAACTAATTTTAAGAGACAGTGGATTTTCTAGATCTTATCAGTAGTTATGCATATTCTGTTGGGCTACATTTTAGACCTGTCAATGTTGGTGAATCTCAGTAGAATACATGCTAATGAATTCATAACAAAATTGACAAAAGCAAGTATCCAATGTAACAGATCCTACTGGAATGCAAGTACAGCCATTATAGGATGAGAAATGGCCTCACCACAAAACACAACTTAACTCTCAAAATCAGCTGGGTACTCGCCCTACAATGTATGTAAATTTGGAACTTGACCTATGTAGGCCATTTCTGTTCTACTTTTGGCACAGTGCTCCCAAGCGGCGCGTTTAAAACAGCACAATAAGAAAAGGCAGATCCCTGGCTAACTCATAGAGCATCCTCTTTTTGAGTATCTCCACAAATTCTAAAATCTCTTCTGTTTGCTGCCATCTCTGCTGGAATGCTTCATCAAAACCAAAATTTATAATCATCTTAATAGATTGTCTTGCTGTCCTGGTTATTACTACCAACGTAATCATATTCTTTAAATTAAGTATGTTTAAGAACTGGGTGATGCAGTATTGAGTCAGCTGCATTGGGCAAGCCACGGTATCTGCACGTCTAACACAAGGCTTCCAAAATGAGCTCTCTGAGTTCTAGTATGGCAAGTGACTACAAACTCATGGAAAGCACTTGCCCATGACTACCTAAACTGGCGAAGAAAACAACAGGACAATGCATTTATGAAAAGAAAACCATGATTGTGCAACTTGCCCTCAATCAATGTTGGGTGTATATGTGCTTAAGTCATTGAAGGTGCAGATTAATTTATGGCTGATACAAAGTCAGGGACTTCAGGCTTTTTAATACAGAATTTTAGATATCAGAAATGCAATTTCAGACTGGACATCTAGTGACACCTTTAATGGATTACAACTGGTCAAACAACGTATCAAGTTCTATTTTACAGACCAAGCAATTGATGATCCTAAGAAAAGAGTTCTAAACATATTGTTTGTTAGCAAAAAGGAGCAGTCTTTCCATGGATGACAGGAGATTTGGAAGATTCTCCCAGATTTTAATTGAACATCCGTCTTAAAATGTTTGAGAAATATTAAACTAGATAGTTTTTTGTTAACATAATCAAGAATATGTACTTTTTTTTGCAAGCAAAGATGGGCCTCAAAAATAAGAAAACAACAAACTATTTTTCTCTCAGGTTTCACTATTTTGCTTTAACAGAACGAGGTATGCTCATCTCTTACATTTTACACACTTTTTCAGCAAAGAATTCTTTCTCTAAGTATGCATCACAACACTGCAGAACGCCATAACAGCTGAACCCGAAACATATTTCTCGAACGAGTCCAAAAAGGCAAATCAGTCAAAGGCAAGATGAGGTTAATGATGTGCAATTCATGAGCAAATGTCTTAGTTATGATGGCTAACATTAGTATAAACTTGAAAAGGAAATATAGAAACTTAGAAAATAAGGACAGGAATAGGACTTTCAAACCTGTTCTGCCATTCAGTATGATCATGATTAGAATAATCAATCAGCAACAGGTTCTCCCCATACCCTTTGATCTTTTTACCCTGCAGAACTATATCTAATTCCTTCTTGAAAATATTCAACATTTTGACGTCAATCGCTTCCTGTGGCAGAGAATTCACAGTCTCTCCACTCTCTGGGTGGAAAAAAAACTCTCCTTATCTCAGTCCTAAATGGCGACCCTATATCCTTAAATGATGATCCCTAGTTGACAGGAATACAGTCCTAAGTGGTGATCCCTGGTTCTGGATTCCCTGATTGACAGGAACACCCTTCCCACATTTACCTTGTTTTGTTCAGTTAGAATTTTGTGGATTTCTACGAGATCAACCCCCATTCTTCTAAGCTCCAGTGAACACACTGTAGTCCTGACCAATCCAGTCTCTTTTCATATGTCAGTCTGGTAAACTTTTTTGCATTCTCTCCATAGACAGAACATCCTTCCTCAGATTAAGAGACCAAAACTGCACACAATACTGCAGACGTGATCTTACCAAGGTGCTGTAAAATTTCAGGAAGGCCTCTGCTCCTGTACTTGAATCCTCTCACTGTGAAGGTCAATATAACATTTCCCTTACTTTCAGCATCTGGTGTAAAAAGATATCCAGGTCTCATTCCACCTCTCCCTTAACCAAATCCGTTGCCATTCAGATAATAATCTTACTTCTTGTGTTTGTTACCAAAGTGGACAACCTCACAATTATCCATTTTGAAGGGATCATTAATGTGTGTAATGAATTAACCTGAGAGTAAAATATATTTACAGTCAAAGTTGGATAACATTGTAGCAACCATGAATCTCCAGTAACCAGAATTTCCAACATTACTTGTTTTTAAAAAGCCAGTCACCTCAAGTAACTATCATCGATACTAACAAATATTCTTTTGAGAAAAGGAAGATAGCAGTTTGGTCTTATGTTTTCAAATCATTCCACGCATCAATATTAATCTTGGTCAGAAATAACCAGAACTTTAACATTGGCCGTACACACATTCTATTCTTAGTTATTAGTTTCTCATGAGAAACTCCCTATTAATGTGCACTCCTTGGTTTACCATCATTGCCAGTACATGCCAGAAGACCTACATTTTATTATTGTACAGAATTGCAGTAAATATCAATTTTACTCAAATGTTGTTGTTTATTATTTAAATATACGGATTAACTGAAGGGATTTCCCCAACCATACTCATACTTATAATATATAAGTGTCCAAAACGAATACTAAGCAATGGACGTACAAGAAAATGAAATGAGCTAATCACATAACTAGGTATCAGTGTGATGATTAATTGAAATTTTAGGGAACCATAGTTTGATTGGTGACCAAGTAACATATACAATTTTACTACCTCAGAAAACTGAGTAGATCCAACAATCATGAGATTCTTCCAAACATAGTTATGAGTAATTACAGTTTGGATATCTCTCCTAGTGCTGTGCCTCAGGAAAGTAGATTCCTTTAAGGTAAAGAGATTATTGAAATAGACAGGAAGAATATTTATTGAGCAGATCTTTCTCAATGAAAATTGCTCAAAGAATTTTGATAAATGTACTATTGTGAACAATGAAAACCATCCTATGTCTCAGTAATGCTATTGGAATACATTCAGGGAAAAGGCTACAATCCCTCAGATGCAGAATAATCTGCTCTCAAACTTATTTGTACCCTCCTTAAAAAACTTTTAACAGGAATGTTTTTACTTAATGAATAATGTATACAAAATTAAATTTCAATATGGTCAATAAACTGAAATTGAACTGAATTTTCAGTTTTATTGATGCTTGACAATCTAAAATATTATTCAGCCAGCACAAGGAACAGCAATAGGTGAGCTTACAATCAATTTTTAAAAACATTTATGTACTATAGAGTAAACAGTCAAGCATATTTAATAAAGCACAGAAGATGAACATAAGTCTTGAGTACTAGCTATAATCTTTGCAATATACATGTTGATTTCAGCACCAACTGACGTCACTGAGGTTTGTGCAGCCTATTATGTGAAGCTATCAACAACTTCTAGTATCAGATTTTTCAATGCCAATAAATGGTATAATTACAGCTTCCTGAATTATGATTTTTGCCTTCCTGATACAGATGGTCAAATTAAACTTTTTCCAGGCATGATAGCGTCTGTCCATTTACTGGTGCAAGTATTCATCAGTTTGGAACGCTTGTGTGGCACTGCCAGCAAACAGCAACTCTGATAAAGGACTTGGCTCACTTTTGCTGTACCTTTGATAGGTGGAACATTACCCTGAGTCACACACCAGGGAGGACACTGTCGCTGAGGAAACTCTTAACACCAGATGAAGCTACTTGTTATGGCAAAGTTAGATATTGAAACCAGTTAGATAGTGCAAAGCTTTGACCTTCATCCTTGGGAAAAGCCTCAGAAATTGATCTGATATTGCCTGAACTTATCAAGCATTTGTAATCAGGACTGCTACACTAGCATCTGTACAAACTTCACTGCCTCTCACACTATTGGAATTAATGCCACAAAATATGCATGATGCAATAACTGTAACCCTGTACCAAAACAACAGCAACCACATCAACTGTAATACATATTAAGGCATTTCCCTGCTTGGCATCATTGGAAAGGTTTCTCCCATCAGACTGCATTAATGCCTGGTTTCAGGTTTGCTGACTAATTAAGGCAAGCAGCCATAATGAAAACTCACGAGCTTATTTCAGATGAAATATTTAAAGTAATAGTTTGAAATTTAAAGATTGTCCAGGTGTTTCAGCAGAGGAAGAAATTGTGACAATGCACTCATAGTATTGTATGACAGAACTGAGCTTCACTGATGTCCCTCCAAAGATGTAGCTGTGTCATAAGAGCTCACAGGGTGATGTCCATCTCTGCTGAGGTGGATATGAGACCAACTGGAAGATGCTTGTATGACCATCATGTACATCTTAATGCACACTTAGCACTCACAATGACCCTCATCAAATGTCCAATCATCCACTCATTATCCTCACTCATAGGTCTACTCTCTTTCTCCTTGCAAGAGGAAGCCAGGGACAGAGGCTTTGGAAATAAAATGACTTTCATCACAGCTGATCTTTAGCAATAGAGAAATCAGAGTCTCTCAATTGCCTGGTAACAGAATTAGATACAATGTAGTCTTGGTATATAGCTTTTACTTATGCTGATATCATGAACCAGTAAAATATGATCAAATGCACAATGAAGTCTTAACACCTTCCTACCTTGACAGTTTTTTTTAGATTAGATTACATTACAGTGTGGAAACAGGCCCTTCGGCCCAACAAGTCCACACCGACCCGCCGAAGCGCAACCCACCCACACCCTCACATTTACCCCTTACCTAACACTACGGGCAATTTAGCATGGCCAATTCACCTGACCTGCACATCTTTGGACTGTGGGAGGAAACCGGAGCACCCGGAGGAAACCCACGCAGACACGGGGAGAACGTGCAAACTCCACACAGTCAGTCGCCTGAGGCGGGAATTGAACCCGGGTCTCAGGCGCTGTGAGGCAGCAGTGCTAACCACTGTGCCACTGTGCCGCCCACAGTTCTAAATTAAATATTGTTATAAGTACGTAAGTTAGCTCACTGAGCTGGAAGGTTTGTTTTCAGATGTTTTGTCACCATACTAGGTAACGCCATCAGTGAGAGTCTCTGGTGAAGCGCTGGTGGTATGTCCTACCTCTCTATTTATAGATCTTGGTTAATAAAGGAGGGTGATGTCATTTACCGTTCTTTATTTTCCCCAAGAGAAGGTAGATAGGATCTAAATCGATGTGTTTATTGGTGGTGTTCTGGTTAGAATGCCATGCTTCAAAGAATTCTCATGCATGTCTTTGTTTCGTGCATGTCCTAAGATGTATGTGTTGTCCCAATCAAAGAACCAGAAATGACATCACCACCAGAGGCGAGACATACCACCAGCGCTTCTCTGGAGACTCTCACTAATGACATTACCTAGTATGGTGACAATACATCTGAAAACAAACCTTCCATCTCAGCGAGCTAACTTAGATACTTATCAACCTTAGCTACAAATCTTCTCAAAAAAAAGTTAGCAATTTTAATCTCCCACAGGCCAATCGAGCACCTCCCAGGTGTTGCACGATGAGGAAAATAATGATTACTCAGAGGAAATAACTCACTCTAAGGATGCACCATCACAGCATTCATACAAAGAAGCTATTAGCTCAGATGCACACACCTCAGTGGAACCTCTCAGGCAAACAATGCGTTCTCAGGTCATGTCTCACATCAACAGTGAAGAAAAGCAAATGAAGACAGAGACAGCAGTGCAGCACTTTGGATCATCCAGAATTAACAGACACCATCAAGGGATAAACCAAAAAGAAAAATTAAATACAACTGGCAGATTAACTTAAGCAGATTCTACAATCCATAACCTTAGAGGCACATGGGATTGTATGTTGCTTGGTTTTTGAAGACACCAATGCATACAACTAGCTTCTTGTAAGCCCTGGGGAATATTCATTTTATACAAACAACTGAGATTCTATTCTCTGAACTGATGTGGATACTGAGCCTTGGAGGACACCACCAAAGAGGATAATTCTGGAGTAGCAGCAGGAAATATCTGAGGTGGCATCAGTCTTTCTAGCATGCTGCACATTCATGAGAGACACTGTTGGATTCAGTTTCAAAAATATCCATCACTGTGCCATAATATAGCAGGCCTTTACAAAGATGTCTGCCTACATGTAGAACCAAATGTAGTAATCAAACAAGTTCATGTCAGCCCTCCATGTACAGAATTCCAGTTTAAACAAAACAAAATAAAAATTAAGTCTAATGATGAGCCTGAAATCATTGTTAACTATTGGGGAAACCCATCTGATGTATTAATGTCCTTTAGGGAGGAAAAACAGCCCTCTTTACCTGGTCTAGCCTACTTTTGAATCAAGACCCATACCAACATAGTCAACTTCTAGTTATTATTAGAAAAGACCATGCAAGCTACTCAGTTGTACCAGACCACCAAAAAGTCTTTAAAAAAGGAATTAAACTGGATATTGGACACACTTCACTGCACTGATCTAGGCAACAGAAACAACTGCAGTGAATTCTGAGCTGAGAATGAAGGAGACCTCTGGAATGAATGGCAACTTTAAAAAAAAATGGAGAACAAACAAACTGAAATTTGCTTATGAGACCAGGCCTGGAAGTTAACTGCAGGTTGATTCTTCTTCAAAGGACACTCTTGATATTTCAGTTCTGGAGATGCAATACACTCAAATGGATGGCAAACATTTAAAAGTTAACAAAGGCCTCACAGAGAAGCAACAAGTCGAACAAAGAGAAACCAAAGTTTGAACCATGTTATCAACTTATTAAAAGTTCAGAGAATAGAATCTCAGTTGTTTGTATAAAATGAATATTCCCCAAGGATTACAAGAAGCTAGTTGTATGCTTTAGTGTCTTCAAAAACCAAGCAACATACAATCCCGTGTGCCTTTAAGGTTATGGATTGTGGAATCTGCTTAAGTTAACCTGCCAGTTGTATTTAATTTTTCTTTTTGGTTTATCCTTTGATGGTGTCTGTTTGTTCATCTGTCTTTAGGAGAGTGGGGGGCTAGAATCAAAGAAAAATGGTTTTAAATAATAGACATGAAGTAGATTGCTTGAGGTTTAACTTTGTTCTGCTAAAGCTACTATATTAATAATTGTTAAATCTTTTGTTAAAGATATAGACCTGTGTATTATAATTATTTGCAAAGTATGCTACTGGTTATTCAACAAGTTTGGTTAGGAACGATTCGTGTCAATTTTGAGGGTCATTGAATATTTTAAACTTTACTGTGTTGTGAATAGAGGGACAGGGAGGCTGATTGGATTTGGCTGTCTGTCAGTGCCATTACACAGATTCAACTTAATTTCAGCTGTTTGGCAAAATAACCAGAGGCAACACTTGAAAGGCTTTTACACATACACACACAGTGATGAGGATTTAGAATGTATCCCCACATGATACTATAGAGGACACTGATTAATATTTCCAATGAAATTGAATAATCTTGGAGCAAAATACATAGGGAAGCATAGGTGGGAGAGGTTGTAGGAATGATTGGATTTCTCTCAAAAAGAAACAACACTGGCTAAATGGCTTCCTCTGAACTGCACTGTTCTGTTCTCTAGGACCCAAAGCACAATGTGAAAACACTTCACAGAAGCTGCCAAGCATTAAAAGCATGGGGGGGTTGGTTTGAAATTGAAATAAGGAGTGCACACACCAAAGAAACTCCCCTAGCTTCTCGACATTTTTAGAAAACTGCAAAAACAAAATAGCCCCAGAGAAGTACCAAGTATTCTTAAGATTTTAAATTCCACTGGCAATAACATTTTGGAATGAACATAAAAGCCTAATAAGACTGGCATATGCTTTAATTAAGAGTTGGCATTATTTCTGACTGAACACTGAACTCCCTTATGGAGCAACTTTTAACGGGCCCTAAACCTTGTTTAATGTAATGAAGCAATGTCAGGCGAATATGTTCTTGCACTAACATCATCGAAGACGATTCCTGAGTTTGTAATCTGTCCTATTCTATTCTTGACCGTGAAACGGTCACCAATATTATACTTACCTCTTTTATCTTGTCCAGTTCATTCTGTAAAGCTTGCTTGGTGATCTCAGCTTCTATCAACTGCTGACGTAAGCTTTCATTTTCCTCCTCTGTTTTGGTGCGTTTTTCTTCCACGTTTTCCAATTCGTGGTGCAGTCTGACAGACACGTCTTTGGCAACCTGGAAGCGAGGACAACAATAAATAGCATCATCCTTCTCCTCGCCGAAAATAAAACAAGAGAAAGAGGATGCAAATAACTTAGAAGTCTCAAAGCCGCGGAAATTATTTATCATTCATGACTGAAAGAACCCTATAACACCCAACGCATTGAAAGTGAGTTGACCTTGAGGTCCTGCTCGAGACTTCTCAGTAGCTCATTGTCCATCTCGCCGGTTTGGGCGAATCGCATCCTTTTCCTCTCGGTCTTCCGCAGGCGGTACTGCAGGATCCGGCAGTTTTTGTTGGCGCGCTCGAGCTCCCGCCGGAGGTCCTGCAGCTGGCAAGCGTCTTCCTCGTAGAAACTGTCCCTCATTTCGTCCATTTCGTTCCGCATCTCCTCGATCTCGCTCTGCCACGACAAACATTTTCTTGTTTTTTTTTAAAACAAAGAAAAACGTATCAACGCAACAATAAAATCAAAATAAAATAACAACCAAAAAAAACAAACAAAACAAAACCTGTTCCAAATCTGCGGCAGGCGTTTCCCAATACAATGGCCATCAAGCAAATTATCAACATCACCCCCAAGGGCCAACATTGCAGTTTCCCGACCCAGAGGGAATGGTGCCTCTCCTCCACAAATCCTCTGATGTTTTGTTTTTCTATGTGTGTGTGAGTTGATATTGTTGGATTCTGTCCATTAGTGTCCTCAAGCAGAGAGCACCCACTCCCCTCCCCCTATCTCTCTTTGCAATGCGCCTGATGCCGTCCCTACCTTGAGGCCCAGATTTTCCGAGCGCAGTTTCTCGACCTCATCTTGCAGGCTCTTTTCCTGCTCGGTCATCGCCTCCATGTTGGAGCCGCCGCCCGCCGCCTTGTCGGGCACGGCCGCCTCTGCCGTCGCGTTCTTCATGTGCATTATCGCAGCATTGGGCGGCGGCGCCGCCGAGCCCGCACTGTCCGTCTGAAGGCCGACCCCGATACCGCCCCCGACACCTTCCTGCTCCCCTCTGTCTGCCACCTCTCCCCCTCCTCCTGGGGGCTGCTGCTCCCCTGACTTCCCCCTCGTTGTTCTATCCGGAATGGCCCCGGCACGGCCGCTCTGAGCGAGGGTCAACTCCGAGTTCTTGCTCTGGGTGAAGTGGCAGCTCTCCCCTTCCACCTTTCTGAGGTCCTCGGGCGCGGCGGCGATCTCCTTTTCAGCACCAGCTGGACGGACAGCAGCCGCGGCTCGGCTCCCTTTCTCCTTGGCGTTTGCAGTGCCCTGGTTGGGAACCCGGCTCGGGTGGTAACCCTGTTTCAGTGCAGTCGATTTGGCACCGAACGACGTCTTGATGGAGGATCTGGAGTTAATATCGCGGAACCTGGCGGGTGAAGCGGCTCGCTGCTGTTTCTTATTGTCAGAATGCTGTCGGTTTTCAGCAGCGCCACTGGCTGGGTTCATGGTGCTACTGTCATCTAAACGCGATTCTCAGCCGGCTCCATGCATACCACTTAGATAGTTATTCACTTCCGGGCTGCAGAAAATTTCAATTTACAACAAAACAGACCCCTGTAAATTACAAAACAACAAGAAAGCTTACTTTACCATTACGTGTGACTGTATTTCATGCAAACTGTTTCAAAAGAAAATGTAGGCAGGCAGACATAAGTCAACGCAAACTGGATTTATTTTCAAGATGGGAATATTGGCGGTGGTTACAACAGGCCAGTTAATAAATACGTTCCTAACGTAAAGTCTGCACCATAATGTTGGACATCAGAAATCATTTTATAAATAAGGCATTATATCATCTATCTTCACTACTTCATCGGCGCACCATAGCTAGGAGTAATGTGGAAACCCAATTAATTCTGCATAATTTTGTGATATTATAATGCCTGTTATTTTTAGTGACAATAGACGTATAAATATTAAATTAATAACATACAAACAATATAAAAGATAATATAGCTGTTTGAATCAAATTGCAAAAATAAACAGAAGATTTTCTTTTCGGAAAATAACCCATTAAAGCTTGTTAAAGTCTGTAAAGATGTAAATCTTACTTCGAGTGCAAGTTAAACTGATGCCTTATACTATGTCCGGTTTCTTGCAAGAATTGCTAACTAGGGGAAGTTGTTTATCACTTTTAGTTTATATTTCCAAATCTCGAAATTACAAAGTTAAATTCTGTATATCTTACATTTTCAAATTGGAATTCCTAACCTAGTGGTTCCTTGAGGTCATTTTCCCCCATCAACTATCAAATCTGTTCACTAACTTTCACAGTATTCATGTCATTATTTAGCAATAACATTGGCTTTAGTATTTGCCACTCACCCAAAAAGTGCATTTTTTTTATTCCCACAACTCTAATGAAATTTGGAAAAAAAACAACTGCCAGTGACCACAGAGCATGCTGCTGTTTTCAAAGGATACCAGCAATGCTTAATATTAGAAGGAATTGCAACTAGCATTTTCATATTTGTAGAGGATTGCCAGAAAATGTGTCAATAGTTGCAGAAGATTTCTGTGAGTTTGTTTATACTTTCTGTGAAGGTAATTTCCTGCAACACAGAAGTTGGTTGCATTAGCTTACCTTCATGCTTATCTTCTATATTTAATCAGCAACTTTATTCCAAAACTGGTTGGCCATTTTTGCCCTCCAATATTGGAGATACGTAATTCTAATTTTATCATCATTATATGCAAAATTATCATACCCTCTTTGCCCATGTACTCAATGTGCCTGCTTTAAAGTCTGTTTTAAATTTTTCAATCTACTTGCTCTCACATTTGCTTTTAGTATCATTCCATTTGGTGTATGTAGACTTTTTGCCATATTTTCTTCTTCTACAGCTAGGTTCCCCACTTCATTAGAGAGGTACATATTTCATTATTTCTTCATTGTAATAATGTATATTTCACAAATACACCTACTGTATAATTATCCTACCTCAAGACAGATTCCTGTATGATAAAGAATCATTCTGCTTTCAGTGGTAAAAGTAACTGTTTTTACAACTGTTGTTATGACTTTTTTTCCCTGACAAATTCATTTAACAAGTCTTAAAGTGGACTCTATGTTTATGTGCCAGTATGCTTGTGTACACTGCTAAAAACTGTATACAGCAAATAAGTATTTTTCCTTACATTATTTGTAAAATAATGTATTGTTGGTGTATATTTAATTATATATGAGGTCTGAGAAGATGAGATATTCTCCCTATACACGGCTGAATTTAAAAGAAGTGTAGATCTGTAAAATACAACTCTATTGACTGGGTAAAGAGCTCAATCTGTAATCTTTTGAAGCAGGCTACCTGATGTCTTACTGAAGATTCTGGATTAGAGTGGTGCTGGAAAAGCACAGCAGTTCAGGCAGCATCTGAGGAGCAGTTACTGCTCCTTGGATGCTGCCTGAACTGCTGTGCTTTTCCAGCACCACTCTAATCCAGAATCTGATTTCCATTCATTGCTTTTACCCGTCCTACTGAAGATGCAAGCATGACCAATAGGGAATACATTAAAGCAAAAGGAAATATTGACAAATTCAATTTGTTAATGGAACAGTAAAATCTAATCATATATTATGCAATATTTAAATTATTTAGCCTGTCCTTAAAAAGAATAAAATGGTATTTATGTATCAATGTCTAAGTCCTGAGGATGTCCCAATCACTGAAGAACTTAAAGCATAGTCAGTTTTGTAGTGATAACATGCAAGGAGTTTAACAATGTATGTCTTGGAACAACTGAAGAATTTAGGGTAAAGTCACCAATATAATGGTTCATTGCAAAGACATGCTGAAAGGGACAATGGATTAGATAGAATAAGCACATCAGCATTGGAGACCCATCTCTGGCAAAATTCCTTTCAGCACAGTGCCTCACATGGAATGCAGGAGTGGTAATTTCCCTGCAGAATAACTTAAGAAATAAATTTATTTCATAGACTTTGTGCTTCAGAACACTACTCCTGCACAGTATCTTGGATGAACCTATTTTATGAATCATCTATCAAGCTAAGTTGAAGTTTAAAAACAATTCTCACGATCATGTTCCAAATTGAAGTAAATTTGTTAATGTGATTCAGTGTACTTTTCTCCTTATCATAGGTCAATACAACTAATGAAAATCCATTTTATAACTTAAAATGCCACAAAATTCACTCCCTATGTGAACTAATGCAACTTAAAAATATCAATTTTATATTTAAGAGTGAAGCAACATTCTAATTCTCTCAGCCTATATTCTAATTTGGTCTGACTAATTGGTACACTATTTTTGCAGTTTACGATTATGCTTATAGGATCATCTTTGGGTGAGTCACAAATATTATTAATTACATTTAAAACTTTTATGCAATACAGCAATCATGAGATTTCTCGAAATCTTGACCTCCATTAATGTTAACCAGTTAAGTGGTAAGCATTATTCAATACCTGCATATATTATATTTAGTTAATAGATTACAAATGTCTGTAACATCAAACATATTCTGCAGAGGTCCTGCCATTATCTTGTAAGTGGACATGTATCATGTTGTTCATGACAAACTCAAGAGACTTGGAATTAATACTATTGACAGTTTCCAATAGTGGGACGATATTGAAAATGTGTGCATTGTATGAAAAAAAATCATACCTACCATTCTAATGCTGCAAAAGGACAAGTAGATACTCAAGCTCTGCACCTCCAACTGGTAAATCCATGATATAATGGAGCATTTTTCATGCTCAGAAAGGTCAGTTGGAATAAATGCATACATTTTTAGGCAAGGGGTACTGCTCATTCTTTGTACCCATTATCTATTTTGGGAGAGCTCAAATCAATGTTTTGCCTAATGACCAAAGACTATTAACCTGAGGATAGAAGAGGCAAAGGCCATTCTTTTTGTAGTTCAGCTCTCTTCCAGAACACACCTGGGAACTAAAACCAAAACCAAAACCAAGTAAACCATTAGTGATAGAACTGCCAACCTGATATTTACATCAGGTTTGTCCACAGTATGCCAAGGCAGCCCTGGGCACTGTCTATCCAGCCTAGCTCACTTATTGGAATTGGAAAGGTAGTTACTGAAGGTTGGGATACTGACCATTCAGTTCCAGAACCTTACAAGCAATCTCTTAATTATGCAGAATATATGATGAAAAACAAAAAGGAGTAATACTGATAGTCTTTACTAGCCACCCGCATTGTCTAAATTCAAGCAGCATTTCCATATTCTAGTGACATATGAATTCTCCAAGTCTTTGGTTCAGCTAATCTAGCCATGCCTAAAGGCATTGATGTAAGTGGGATGCATTCTTAGATAGAGTGGCAGGGGCAGGCATGATGGGTCCCCACACATTTAGAAACCAGAAGTAATAAATTTCATTATTAGTGTCCCTATTCCCAGACACATCCATTATCTCTGTGTACAGCCTTTGCTCTTTCAATACCACAAGCCAAATTCCACCCCTCCTCTTCCTGGCCTACCTCTACACAGTATTATTGCTGTGATATGTATTCTTACCTACTTATCCCATACCTTGCAAAAATCCATTACTGTCAGTTCGTTAAACCACAGAGTGTCAAACCCCTACAAAAGCAATTTCCTTTCGGCCGCCCAGTATAAATGAATCATAAAACATGCAGCTATCAAGAGAGACTACTAACCAGCCTGGCCCAGGATTCACTAAGTAATTGGCCAATGCAGCTTTTTTAAAAGGAATATCCCGAAGACATCAAATCTCCCCAAACAATCACGTTATTTAAAGTATAGTGGGTGGATATTTGGTGTGTTACAGTTTAAATGACATGAAATACCTTATTCTCAAAATATAAAAGAGGTTACCCATTTTCTCAGGAATATCTTTTAATGAATTGTGAGATTGCTCTTCAGAACACAATGTAACATGAAATGTACTCGTAACCATCTTGTTCCATGGGCGCGGCTCAGTGGGCGGAGATACAGGATCTAATATTTCGATACCAAGAATAATAGAAAGTATACCTTAGATTACGCGAATATTTTAACTGTTCCTGCTGGTACACCATTAACTAGAATAAAAATCTGCTGGAAAATTTCTAAGTCCTCCATTTCCTACAGGAACGGAAATGATTACTTCTTTGGCATCCTCCAGTAACCGGGAACATGAAGCGACATCCCTGCAGCCGCTATTGTGCAAAGTGCTGTGACAGGCATATTTCAACAGCCAAGAGAGCCCGCAAAAAAAGCTAGGAAACAACGAGCGCGGATAATTTAACAAAGTCATATCAGTGAAAAAAAAACTCAGTTGTAGAAAGTGAACAAATGATTCTTCATTAACATCATTAAATCTAAAGCAGAAGTTTTATTGGCAAAATTCGAAGATACTTTTTTTTGTTCTCTTTGCGAAGATGTACCAGTGAGTTTAGTAAATGAGCCTCCTGGCTTGGCAAGCGGAAGGTCTTAGGAAGAAGGGACTCACCATGTTCGGCTAGTGTTGCTCGAAGAGCTACCATGGCTGAATTCGGCTTGCTGCTTTACTTGCATCTACACTCCCCTACAGACTATTGACCTGATAGATAGATAAGATATCCAGAGAGGGAGGGACTTATCATAGACTCGCTGTTGAGGCGGTCCTGAAGACGCCACTTTTGGATCAGCTGAATCACCGGTGTTCCCGACAATTGCTGCGACCTTACAGGAAGTGACACTATTGTACAACATGGGGAAGTGTCTTTGTTTCTAGAACCTCGTCACTTTCCCTTCTTTGAGATTGCCAGCGTGACTTAAAGGGGCATTGGCCGATTGTAAAGGCGTATTTCTTTGATGCTTATTTTTAATGTAGCTGTGCGTCCAGCTGTACTTTACCTGATGCGGCAGTGCTTATGTTACCTCAGAAATTAGTAATTGAACTGGAGAATCGAACAGACCTTTAACGCAGCTAATAATTACATGCGAACATTGCATTCACTGGGCACATATCAATATCTGGGCGAACAATAAGCAATTATATTACAAAGGAGAATCCACTCTACCCTCCCCTATGGTCTCCAGCCACCTGCATCTACCTATGCCTTCCTAGCAACCTTCACCCCAGCCCCACCACACCCTTGTATTTATATCTCAACCCCCTTACACCCCAACATTCCCGACGGAGTGCGATAGCCCGAAATAATGATTCTCCTGCTGGTCGGATGCTGCCTGACCTGCTGTGCTTTCCCAGCACCACACTTTTCGATTATGATCTCCAGCATCTGCAGTACTTACTTTCTCCAACTCAGGATACTGTATGGCTAGAGGAATGATCTTTCACATGATGATGTTCACATGCATTGGCTACACTCATCCTTCCAAGCGGTGAAAGGCACAGATTTCAAACATGTTGTCAGCATGTCAGACCCAGCGTGGATACATGATGACATTATCAGAGGAGCTTTTGAGTGCCCAGCGGCTTCTGCGTCAGTGAGGCAGTCCCAGCACGGACTCATGGCTGCTACTACAGAGGTGAGTTTAGGATCCTGGTGGTGTCTGCCTCCATTATTGGGATGGACACAGATTCATGGAGGTGGTAGCAGAGATGGGTTTGGGCCCAGCACAAGATCCAGTGGCATCACTGCATCGATGAGGTGGGCCCAAAGTGCACTGAAGGCAGTGGTGGAGTTGATTTGGGGCCAGTATAGTATCCTGCTGCATTGGTGATATTTGCAATGGTGCAGTCCAGTGAGAACCCATAGTGGCAAGGGCGTCAGTGGTGGTGAGATGACACTAAAGAGTGGCAACTTTTGTTCCATCAGCAGCAGTGCAGTGAAGGGGACTTGTGCCCGGCCACCAGACCAATGATCCATGATGGAGCACTTAAGATGGACTGTAAAGTTGGAAACTTTCTTTATTTCTTCATTTTTCAGCATTTATATTCTACATTTTGTTTATTTTTCTATGTTTTAGGATGGGACTGGAGACTGGCGACACTTCAACAGTTTTATCCATATTTTTTAAGATATACATGATAATAAATAAATCAAATCAAAGGAGCCTTGGTGAACAGATGGTACACACAAATGACATTGTGTATTGATGGTGGAGAAAGTGAATGTTTTCTCCACTGCTTACTTCCCTGTCCAGCTTTTTAACATTGGCCAATTGTATACATTCACATCTCAACCATTTTTTTTTGACAGGATGTGGGGTCACTGTTCAGGCCAGCATTTATTGCTCATTTTAATCAGCTTCGAGGAGATGGTCATGAGCTCCCTTCCTGAACTGTTGCAGTTTCTGAGGTTAAAGTACACCATCAGTGCTGTTGGAAAGAGAATTCCAGAATTTTGACTCAGTGACAATAATTTCAAGTCAAGATGGTGTGTGACTTGGAGAGGAAATTGCAGATTGTGGTGTCCCCATGTATCTGCTACTAAATGGTAAAGGTCAGAGGTTTGAAAGGTTCTGTTGAAGAATCTTTGTAAGTCATTGCAGTTCATCCTGCGAAAGTTACACACTGCTGCACTGCGCACTGATGGTGGATGGAGTCAATGTTGTAGTTGGTGGTCGGGATGCCAATCAAGTGAGCTGATTTGACCTCAATAGCTTAAAACACCTTGAGCAAAGTTGGAGCTGCATTCATCCAAATAAGTAGAGAGTATTCCATCACACTGCTGACTTGTGCCTTGCAGATGGGAACAAGCATTTGGGAGTAGGTGAGCTTCTTGCCACAGAGTTTCTAGACTTATTTTGTTCTTGTAGCCAAAGTATTTATATGGCTGGTCCAGTTCAGTTTCTGGTCAATAGTAACCTGCAGGGTGTTGATAGATGGTAAACTGGTGATGTTAGTCCCACTGAATGTCAAGGGGAGATAGTTAGATTCTTTCTTGTTTGAGAAAGTTATTGCCTGTTAATTGTGTGGTATGAATGTTACTTGCCACTTGGATGTCACCCAACTCCTGCTGCATTTGGACACAGATTACTTCCGTATGTGATGTGATTTTGAACATTGATGTTGATACCCTGACTTAATGGTAATAGTAGAGCAGGGAATATCCCAGGCCATGAGGTTACAGATAGAAGATGAATACAATTCTACTGTTACCAATGGTTGGCAGCATCTTATGAATGCACAGTCTTGAGTCGTAAGATTTGTTCAAATTCTCTTGTACTTAACAAGGGATGGAGTTACACAATATGATGGAGTGTATCCTCAAAGTGAAGATAATTATCAAATGTAAATAGCTTTGGCCTATGCACTGATCCATGCAACAATCTTTTGAGTTATATCTTACAATCCATTTTTAATATATTACTCCCAGTCCCATGAGTCCTAGGCTTCCTTCTGGCATTTAATCCCTGGATGACATTTCTTGGAATTGTTATGATCTCAGTATTTTCATTGGACAAATCAGATCCCTGACTGAAATTTGGCTTGATTGATCATATTTTGTTTTTGTTTAATTTTAATGATGTGGTCTGTTACTGAAATATAAACATGCAATGCTGAAGATTTTGTTTCAACATTAAAACTGAACTTAATTACACAAAAGAAATGAAGATAAAATATAATAACCCATAACAACTCAAACCATTTTCATATAACACAAATTTAACAGTTTTAAAACATGTGGAAAAAACTATCTTCTCAAAAGAATCCCTTTATAGTACTCAGACTAGAGAGAATTCCCTTCTCTGTCTTCTCTACAGGACTGTGGCTTCAACTGCCAGTTTTGAGAAACTGATAGGCTCTTCTAGGAACCTTTGTATAACTGAGGTTGGTCTTTCTCTGCTTTAAATAAAACCCTTTATGTTTTTACCAAAATCAACTCTGGTCTGGAACTTTTACTAAATTCCTTATACTGAGATAACCTTTTAACAATTCTAAACTATCTTCTGACGTTTTCGTGAGTAACTGCTTAACACATCCAACTTCAGTCAAAAATTCTAAATAAAGCATTTTCACTCCCCAAGCTATGTGTGTTTATGATTAATTATAAAACAGCACGAACTCTATCTAACCATACTATGATCTTTTAAGTACAGTACCCTGTTGTCACTTCCCTTATAACAGATTCTAACATTTTCGCTACTACTGATATTAGGACTAACTGTGGTATAGTTTGCTTTTTCTTTCTTCCCCTCTTATATATCACAGTTACGTTTGCTACTGCCCAACTCATAGGGACAATTCAAGAAACTAGAGAATTCAGGAAGATCAAGACTGATGCAGGCATCCAGGATGAAGGCTGTTGTGACTTATTTGAAAAAGCATGTTCATCCTCAAGTCCCGTTAATCATAAAACCAAAAGAGAAAATGCTGGAAAATCTCAGCAGGTCTGGCAGCATCTGTAAGGAGAGAAAAGAGTTGACGTTTCAAGTCTAACTGACCCTTTGTCAAAGCAGCTTTGACAAAGGGTCAGTTAGACTTGAAACGTCAGCTCTTTTCTCTCCTTACAGATGCTGCCAGACCTGCTGAGATTTTCCAGCATTTTCTCTTTTGGTTTCAGAGTCCAGCATCCGCAGTAATTTGCTTTTATCCTGTTAATCATAGGTGTGTATTAATGATTCAGTGAAAGCATGCAAAGACCTCCATTTACTTGTCAGTTGAAATCACGTTAACTGAAAACACTGACCAGCTTCCTGTACTTAATACGAACTAAACAGTTATGAACTATCAACATATAGATCTACTAACTAAAATTCTAAACTCTTTTAAAATGACAGATATAGATAGACACAGATAAACAAAGAAAATATGCTGGTCTTATGGATGAAGGGGAAAACAAAATTGGGAAACAAAGTTCATTAGCACCAATTCACAGGCTTCTTTGATATGTGCCTTTTGGCTTGCCAGGACTTTATGTTCTTCAATCTCTTCTCTCCAGGTTCTTTCATATCTTTATAGAAGCATAGGGCAATTTGCATTTCAATTACTAAGTCTGTTAGTTACTGGTTAAAGGAAATAGCTTACAGGAACTGGTGGGAAAAACTATCTGGCTTTCTTCTAGCTTTAGGAAGAGGCACATGCCCACAATCTGCCCTTACAGCAGTCATAGAGCTGCACAGCATGGAAACAGAGTCTTAGGTTCAACCTGTCCATGCTGACCAGATATCCCAAGTTGATCTAGTCCCATTTGCCAGCATTTGGCCATATCCCTCTAACCCTTCCTGTTCATGTACCAATCCTTTAAAATTTTATCATTGCACCAGTCCATATAGGCGTCTCCATCTATTTTTATCACTCGACATCCACATGGGTTGTTTTGATGACTTCAGCATCATAGTTGGAAATGCCCAGTAAACTTAATTCACTTTATGCGGCATTATAAAAGAGAAGACTACAGCATAAAGGCCTTAATAACGTCCCAGCTGCAGTATTAAAACTTATGCAAAACTATCTATTTTACTAGCCAACCCTAAGTAAGTGAAGGCCACCAAACAATGTGGATTATCATTTATCCATAAATTGAACAGAGCCAATTATCATCACATCAGCTTCCTTTCAAACACCAATTAAGTAGTAAGTTCCCTCAGTTTTGAAACTAAGCAATGCTTGTAGCATGCATGTGGAGAAATATTAAATACAATTAAAAGACAAAGATAAAGGAATTATTTCCAAGTATCAAGCCTGAAATTAATTGGACTATAACAGCCTTAAAATAATGTCGGTAAGCTTATCGCCATAGTAACACTGCTGATGACCTGGTTGTTAATCAAAGACAGCCTACAACTGGACATCCGAAGTGCTCTTCTATTTTAGTCGAATGCAGAAGTTGGAATCCTTTGAAAGGAAAAGAGATTTGGAGGTGTAGTTGCATTTTAATTGACTAAAACCATAATAAAAGAAAAAGTTTATGTAATACTAAATATAAAAGTTATGATTCACTGTGGTAAAGATAGGTTTAACTGAGGTATTCAAGATGGCATTAGGTGATTATTTGAATCAAAACTGTGTGTTGGGTTATCAGGAAAAAACACTAACACATGATGCTCATTCAGAGAACAGACTTGATGGGCCAAATGGCTTCCTTCCATAACAATTCTGTGATTTTGTAATGGTGAATTCATATAAAACAACAATAATGTTATTTTCAGTGTACTGTGTGCAATTCTAGGCTCTACATTATAGAACAAATATGCAACAGTAAAGAACCACCTTGGATTTAATAAGATGATGCTGAGGCAGGCTTGAAAAATTGTGACTGTACAAGACATTTCATGCACAGAGAAAAAGAAATTATCTTTTACACACTCGCAATCGTTTGCAAAATGCCTTTTCCTGATTGAAACAGACATCATTTCAAGAAGTTGAAAGCTAAAACAAGACAGGCATTGAAACATATGGGAAGAAAACTGACAAATATAATAGTGCTATATTATATAGAGGATAAGTTCCTACATAACCTGGTTGAGCTGAATAGCCTTTTTCCATTTTGGTGATTATTATCAAATTCACAACAGAGAAAGCAGTATCTCGAGGAATAGCAATTTAGAGGTCATGTTATAGTTTTCATATGTCCTTTTTTTCTTTTCACTCATGGGACATGAGCATCACTGGCTTACCAGCATTTAATGCTCACCTCTATTTTCTTTGAGAAAGTGCTGCTTTTTTGAACTGCCACAATCCGTGTCCTGTAGGTAGACCCACAATACCCTTAGGGCAGAACTTTGACCCGTCAGCAGTGAAGGAACTGTGATGTATTTCCAAGTCAAAATGATGAGCGGCTTTGAAGAGTACTTGAAGTGATGTTCCCATGTATCTGCTGCCCTTGCCCTTTAAGATATAAGTAGTCATGGAAGGTACTGTCTCTATGGAAGAATGAGCAACTTTAAGGTACTAAAGCTCAACTATAATAAGCTGAATTAGACTAACATCTCTCCTGAAAAACCTTTTGTCAAAGTATATCGTGTTAAATCGTGTTAGATAAACTAGGCAAACTATGTGTAGAACTGCAGGAGATGGGGGAGATACTAAATAAGTATTTTGCATCAGTGTTTACTGTGGAGAAGGACATGGAAGATATAGAATGTGGGAAAATAGATGGTGACATCTTGAAAAATATCTATATTACAGAGGAGGAAATGCTGGATGCCTTAAAACGCATAAAAGTGGATAATTCCCCAGGACCTGATCAGGTATACCCTAGAACTCTGTGGGAAGCTAGGGAAGTGATTGCTGGGCTTCTTACTGAAATATTTGTATCATTGATCGTCACAGATGAGGTGCAGAAAGACTGGAGGTTGGCTAACGTGGTGCCACTATTTAAGAAAGGTGGTAAGGAAAAGTCAGGGAACTATAGACCGGTGAGCCTGACATCGGTGGTGGATAAGTTTTTGGAGTGAATTCTGAGGGACAGGATTTACATGTATTTGGAAAGGCAAGGACTGATTAGGATAGTCAACATGGCTTTGTGTTTGGGAGATCATATCTCACTAACTTGATTGAGTTTTTTGAAGAGGTAACACAGAGGAGTGAAGAGGGCAGAACAGTGGATGTGATCTATATGGATTTCAGTAAGGCTTTTGACAAGGTTCCCCATGAGAGATTGGTTAGCAAGGTAAGATCTCATGGAATACAGGGAGAAGTAGCCATTTAGATACTGAACTGGCGCGAAGGTAGAAGACAGAGGGTGGTGGTGGAGGGTTGTTTTTCAGATTCTAGGCCTGTGACCAGTGGAGTGCCACAAGGATCGGTGCTGGGTCCGCTACTTTTCATCAGTTACATAAATGATTTGAATGTGAACATGGAGATAATAATTAGTAAGTTTGCAGATGGTCCCAAAATTGGTGGTGTCATGGACAGCAAAGAAGGTTACCTCAGAGTACAATGAGATCTTAATCAGCTGGGCCAATGGGCTGAGGAGTGGCAGATGGAGTTTAATTTAAATAAATGCGAGGTGCTACATTTTGGAAAATCAAATTAGAGCATTACTTATACACCTAGTAGTAAGGTCCTAGGGAGTATTGCTGAACAAAGAGACCTTGGACTACAAGTTCATAGTTCCCTGAAAGTGGAGTCACAGGTAGATAGGATAGTAAAGAAGGCATTTAGGATACTTTCCTTTATTGGTCAGAGCATTGAGTACAGGAGTTGAAAGGTCATGTTGCGACTGTACAGGACATTGGTTAGGCCACTGTTGGAATATTGCATGCAATTCTGGTCTCCTTCCTATCGGAAAAATGTTGTGAAACTTGAAAGGGTTCAGAAAAGATTTACAAGGATGTTGCCAGGGTTGGAGGATTTGAGCTATAGGGAGAGGCTGAATAGGCTTGGGCTGTTTTCCCTGGAATGTCGAAGACTGAGGGGTGACCTTATAGAGGTTTATAAAATCATGAGAGACAGGGATAGGATAAATAGACAAAGTCTTTTCCCTGGGGTGGGGAAGTCCAGAAATAGAGGACATAGGTTTAGGGTGAGAGGAGAAAGATACAAAAGGGACCTAAGGGCCAACATTTTCATGTGGAGGGTGGTGCGCCTATGGAATGAGCTGCCAGAGGAAGTGGTGGAGATTGGTACAATTGCAACACTTAAAAGGCATACGATTGGTATATGAATAGGAAGGGTTTAGAGGGATATGGGCCAAGTGCTGGCAAATGGAACTGGATTAATTTAGGTTATCTGGTCAGCATGGACAAGTTGGATTGAAGAGTCTGTTTCGTGCTGTACATCTCTACAATTCTATGCCTGTAAATGAAATGTAAGTAGTAATGGACTTCTTTGTTTATAAGTTCCAGCTCCTGAAAATTTTACTGTTCGGGATTGCTTAATACCCTGAAGCATTTTTCCAAAAGGTATATAACCAACTGGAAAACTGATAAAGAGAAAGAGCTAAATGGGAGTTGTGAAAGTAACTCATCACAAATGATCAATCAATAGAAGTTATCAGTAAATAAAATTAAAGAAGTGAATCAGCCAAACCACTCGACAGTATGTGGGATTGGCACCCCCACCAATTTATTAAATATCATGGAAAATTCCAAAGCCTAATGGACGTGAGTGCTGTAAATAAACCAACTCTTAATTCAAAATGTGCAGAGGCTGCCCACATGGTGAGGGGAAGTGGGTTAGGGAAGGGTGAGAGTGTTAATCTCAGGCATGCAAATATCACAACAAAACTGATTATATTAAAACAGAATAGGATTTGAGACATCCTCACAACAATGACACAAGATAACGATCATCATATAATGAAACTAAGAAATGGAGGAAGCCATTGCAGCACGGTGGCTCAGTGGTTAGCACTGCTGCCTCGCAGTGCTGGGGACCCAGGTTCACTTCCAGCCTCGGGTGACTGCGTGGAGTTTTCACATTCTGCTGGGTGCTCCAGTTTCCTCCCACAGTCCAAAGATATGCAAGTCAGGTGAATTGGCCATGCCAAATTGCCCATAGTGAGATAGGTGTACAAGTAGGGGAATAGGTCTGGATGGGTTACTCTTTGGAGGGTTGGTGTCGACCCAAAGGGCCTGCTTCTGTGCTGTAGGGAATCTAATAATAAAAAAAAATGACTGAAAAATAAATGTCACTCAATTTGAAAGAGAGAATCATTTTGAATACAGATCAGCTTTGGAACAAGGATACCTCATCTTGAAGGAATTCATTGCTTTCAAGTTGTGGAAATAACATCGGCACTGTATATGTCTGTGTAGAAGAATCAAAGAGAGTGTTAAACAGTGACCATTGGCAGAATGGCCTCAGGAAGCATGTTTATGACATTTTAGTAGTGACCATCATAAGAAGGACAAGAGTAAAGGGTTTGGCACTGCTTTCAAGATGGAGCTTCAGAATTGATCAGCCAGTAGTTCCCACATGAAGGATTAACCGCATGCAGGTTTGTAAGTTATCAGCCAAATCCAAAAGATAATGGGGCTGAGATATTAGGGTAATTTCGAGGTGACAATCAAATTCAGTGGGTTTGAGTCTGAATTAAGTACAGTTTGGGGCAAAAACATCGGTTTTGCCTGAGGTTTCTTGGCAAAAGTATTTTTGCTAATAAATCATGTTAACTTTATGTGTTTTAGTTTTAAAGCTGAGGTTGAATCATGGAGGGATTTAAATTGGATGAACTGATTAAGATGTGTCATTTAAAGCAGTTTAGAGGTTTTATATCAGTGTGTCAGGATGTATATTTTAATAAACAACAATTTTGTAGTTGAGTCAGCCTTGTCTGTGTCCTTTATAAATAGAGTCAAAGAATCATTCTGAGGAAAAGGAATGGAAACCAATTGGACATATGAAGTTAGAAAAATAAATGAATGCCACCTTTTTCTTTTTCACTATATTTTCTAATGTAAAAAATAAAAGCATTTAAAGCTGATTTTTGTTTTGACAATTGGATACATAGGAAACCTCAGGTGAATTTGCTTGGAGAATGTCATTGGAAGCTAAAAGCAAGGCATGGTGAGAGTTCTTCATCTGTGTGTTGGGAATAATCAAGGGATCGGGTTATGTGATCCTGACCTAGGTGTGTTTGCCGCTAACAATAGGGTAGAATCTTATTACGTAGTTTGAAAAAAGGAGGGGAGGAATTTTAGAAAATTACCCATCAAGTTGTTGAGCTGATTACTCTGCCTCTGAGTATTCTTGCTGGGTAAGGTCAGACTGACATGATTGACTTGCTTGGCATCAGTGGTTGACCATTGAGAATGTTGTAATTAGTGTCAATTAACTGTCAACCTACAGATCAATTAGTATTGCTGCCAGTACTTTCCTCACAGCGAGTCAGGGTCTCTGCAGAGGCCAGAAAGGCCTCCTTTAATTCTCCTCCCTCTCCTTCAGATACTGTGGGTGCCATAGGGAGTAGCTGTTTGTTTGGAGGAGTTTCTATTCTGCAATAATATCCTGGGAGCTGAAAGAACTGAGGATGCTGTAAATCAGAAACAAAAACAGAAGCTGCTGGAAAAGCTCAGCACGTCTGACAGAATCTGTGAAGAGTAATCAGAGTTAATGTTTTGGGTCACGAGGAAGGATCACCGGACCCGAAATGTTCACTCTGATTTCTCTGCACAGATGCTGCCAGATCTGATGAGCTTTTGCAGCAACCTCTGTTTTTGTTTCTAATATCCTGGAAGGTCTGGCTACAAGCAGTTATACCATTCCAAAAAATCTGTTCTTGGATGTCAGCATCACTGACTTGACCAGTATTTATTACCCATTCTTATTCCTTTTATGAACTCATCAAAAGAAGCCTCCACCGCAATGAGCCTTCATGATCTCCTACTCAGATTGGCAATGCCCATCTCAATTACTCAATGCCAACTGTCAACAGCCTTGAGTATTCTGTATGGTCTTCTCACCTGCGGAGCCTATTCAGATGGGCAGAAGTTGCAATCAGATTGGTTGAGTGTTTGGGCAAAAATCTGACAGATGAAATATAATGTGGGAAATTATAACTTTTTTTATTTCAGGAAGAATAAAAAAAAAGTATGACAAAGGGAGAATGATTGTAGACATCCGATGTGAAGAGGAATTTAGGTGAATGACTGACAGGAAATTCACCACCAGATACAACATGTATCAAGAAGGCTAATAGGATAACTAACTTCATTGTAAGAGGAATTGAACATAAAAATAAGCATGTTATCATTAGTTATGCAAGACATTAGTGAGACTACATCCTGAGTACTGTGTGCAATTTTGGTCTCCTTATTTAAGGAATGATATCAATGCATTACTGGAAGTTCAGAGGAAGTTTATAAGATTGAAACATTGAGTGAGTGGATTGGCTTATAAGAATGTGTTGGACAGGTTGAATTTGTTTCCACTTGAAGTTTAGAAGAGTGAAGGGTGAAGAGTGACTTGATTACGGTGTACAAGATCCTGATGTTTTTGACAACGTGGAAGTGGAACGGTTATTTTATCATTTGGTGACTCAAGAACGAGGAGACACGGTTTTACATTAGGGATCACCCTTTCAGGAAACTGATGAGGAGAATTTGTTTTCTCCCAGAGGGTTGTATGACTCTGGAACTCTCCTTTAAAAGATAGTGAATTCGAGGTCATTGAATATTGCTTCCCACTACTCCCCACCAACAAAGTGCAGAAGTAAATAACATTTTAATGATGAATTAAGGCAGCTTATATATAAACTTGTTTGAGCACTTATTAATTTGATTTTCAATACAGGTTAATAATTGTAATATTTTATCTGAAATGAAAAAGACTACAGAACTGATGGACTCCATTGAACAGCCAAAGTACATCCATACAAAATAGGAGAAGAAGTAGGCCATTTAGCCCCTTGACCCTGCTTAGATTAGATTACTTTACAGTGTGGAAACAGGCCCTTCGGCCCAACAAGTCCACACCGACCCGCCGAAGCGCAAACCACCCATACCCCTACATTTACCCCTTACCTAACACTACGGACAATTTAACATGGCCAATTCACCTGACCTGCACATCTTTGGACTGTGGGAGGAAACCGGAGCAAACCCACGCAGACATGGGGAGAATGTGCAAACTCTACACAGTCAGTCGCCTGAGGCGGGAATTGAACCCGGGTCTCTGGCGCTGCGAGGCAGCAGTGCTAACCACTGTGCCACCGTGCCGCCATCTATAAGATGATGGATGACCTGTTTGTATATCAAATTGTGCATTCATTTCAACTCCGTTTGATAGGGAGTAGTGGGAGGCAATAGTGGTAATTGGGCTGCAATGGAGGTTGTTCAGACATCTAGATAATAGATTAGCATTGAGGCAATTATTTGTTTTTCTTTCGTATTTCCTGTTTTGTTTGACAAAATGTTGCTATGAATTACTTCATATGGCATTTTGGTGATTTTATTTCTGTTACAATCATATATTTTCTGTTTATGCAGAGTCCCCATCATCCACCATTCAAATAGCAACAGTACCTGACAGTTATTTCAAATTTCTGATCAAAATATAAAGTTCTCAGTCTGTACCAGTAATCTTTAAATATTTTTGTGAAATATTTTTGTAAAACAAATGGTTTTTATTTAAAAGTACAATTCAATAACAACTATGGGTATATTTAATTACTAATTTATGAACAATGTGGAATTATATGCTTTTATGCTTTTCCTGACTTTAATAGTTAACCATGAATGTGCAATTAATTATGTAAACAAATGGCATTTTATCCTTTCCTGCGAGGGTTGGAGATTAAAAATAGGGAAGTCTTGTTGCAACTGAACAGGGTATTGGTGAGGCCACACTTTGAGCCCTGTATGCTGTTTTGGTCCCTGTATTTAAGAAAGGATACACTGGCATTGCAGGCAGTTCAAAAGAGATTCACCAGGCTGATTCCTGAAATACAGGAGTCAACTCATCAAGAACAGTTAAACAGGTTGGGCCTTTATTCATTTAAAATTAGAAGAAAGAGGGGTGATCATTTTGAACACAGAAGAATCTGAAGGGTCTTGACTGTGTAGACATTGACAAGATATTTCCATTCATGGGTGCCTCAAACTAGGAAACATAGTAACAGAATAATGGAACATTCACTTAAAACTAAGATGCAAAGGAAGTTCTTCGCCTAGAAGGATAGTGAATGTCTTGAATTCTTTACCCTAGAGAATTGTGGAGACCCAATCACTGAAGGAATTAAAGAAGACGTAGATGGATTTTAGAAATGTCCGGGAATTGAGGGCTATGAGGAGCTGACACAAAAGAGATGATACCTTGTGTTGGAATATTGTCTTGAATTCTGTTCTCCTTGCTATAGGAAAGATGTTAAACTTGAATGGACGCAGAAAAGATTTACAAGGATGTTGCTGAGGCTGGAGGGTTTGAGCAATAGGGAGAGACTAAGTAGGTTGGGGCTATTTTCTGTGGAGCACCAGAGGCTGAGAGATGATCTGATAGAGGTTTATAAAATCATGAGGGGCATGAATAGGGTGAATAGCCAAGTTATTTTTCCCAGGGTATGGGAGTACAAAACTAGATGGAATAGATTTAAGTTGAGAGATGAAAGACTTAAAAGTTACCTAAGGGGCAATGTTTTCATGTAGAAGCTGTTGCATGTATGGAATGAGCTGTCAGAGGAAGTGGTGGATGCTGGCACAATTACAGCATTTAAAAGGCATCTGTACGGGTATATGAATAGGAAGTGTGTAAAGGGATATGGGCCAAATGCTGGCAAATGGGACTAGATTAATTTATGATATGGATAGGTTGGACCAAAGGGTCTGTCTCCATGCTGTTCAACTCAATGACGCGATCTTAATAAAAGGTAGAGCAGGCTTGATAGGTTGATTGTGCTGATCCTGCTCTTTCTCTCATTATCTTATGATAGATTCCCATCTTAGAGACTTTCTTTGTAATAGGAATATACTTATTCTGAGTATTCCAATATATCCCTGTAAATTTCCAATATCACTTCTTAATTGATCTATTGTGTAGCTTAGTATCCCAGAACACTTCAGCGAGCTACAGTTTTCATGCCCACATAATTGGTTCTTACTTCAGTTTAAAACATTCCCTTACATCTTCTCCCTTTCATAATTTATATAAAATTCAATCATGTTATGGTCCCTGCTACTGAGGGATCCCTTCACTTTGAGATCATTAATTAAACCTGACATGTTACACAATACCAAATGCAATATAACCTTCTGTCTAGTCTATTCCAGAATGTGCTATTCTATTAAATTAATTCAAAAGTATTCTTCTTCCAGACGTGTCGATCTGAACTTCCAATTCATATGCCATATTTTATTAACAAGCACACAGTATTCTTTCTTGTATACTTCGTGTCAAAGTGTCATAGGGTCATAGAATCATAGAGATGTACAGCACGGAAACAGACCCTTTGGTTCAACTCATCCATGCCAACCAAATATCCTAATGTAATCTTGTCCCGTTTGCAAGTATTTGGCCTATATCCCTCTAAACCCTTCCTATACATATACTCATGCAGACATTATTTCAATGCTGTAATTGTACCAGCCTCCACCACTTCCTCTGGCAGCTCATTCCATGCATACACCACCCTCTGTATGAAAATGTTGGCCCTTAGGTCCCTTTTATATCTATCCCTGCTCACCCTAAACCTACACCCTCTAGTTCGGGACTTCCCCACCCCAGGGAAAGACCTTGTTTATTTATCCTATCCATGTCCCTCATGATTTTATAAACCTCTATAAGGTCACTCCTCAGCCTCTGACACTGCAGGGAAAACAGCCCCAACCTATTCAGCCTCTCCCTATACATCAAATCCTCCAACCCTGGCAACATCCTTGTAAATCTTTACTGAACCCTTCAAGTTTCACAACATCCTTCCAATAGGAAGGTGACCAGAACAGCATGCAATATTCCAAAAGTGGCCTGACCAATGTCCTGTACAGGTGCAACATGACCTCCCAACTCCTGTATGCAATACTCTGACCAATAAAGGAAAGCATACCAAGTGCCTTCTTCACTATCCTATCTACATGTGACTCTACTTTCAATGAACTATGAATCTGCACTCCAAGGTCTCATTGTTCAGCAACACTCCCCAGGACCTTACCATTAAGTGTATAAGTCCCACTCTGACTTGCTTTTCCAAAATACAGCACCTCGCACTTATCTGAATTAAACTCCTTCTGTCACTCCTTAGCCCATTGGCCTATCTGATCAAGAGCCCATTGTACTCTGAGGTAATATTCTTGTAATTACTGTGAGGCAGCATGTCAATGACTTTCACTTGTGATTTTTTTCTCCTACTATTCCTCATCTTCACTCAATTAAATAAATACTCAATCCTTATCTCCAGATGTAAGGTCATCTCTAGCTATTGCACCAACACTATCTTTGATTAACAGTGCTCCTCCTCTACTTAGCTTCAAAATTCCTCTTGAATGTCACATCCTATCCATAGGATACCTTTCAATACATAGAATCCAATTGCTGTCACCATAAAGCAACATTCTCTATAATGAATATTAGATGGTATTTATTTACTTCAATGCGCATTATCAATTAATTTATTTTGTTATATCTGCTTTTCACACTTGGATATAAAGTATTTAGTTTTATCTTTTTGTTAACTTTGTAGCATTTAGTTTTGATTTATTTTTGTTCTAAGGTTTATTTTCTCTGTCCCTTCCTGCCATCCTCTGACCCCCCCCCCATTTCCTGTATTATTGTTTTGCTGCCTTGATGTACTGCGTGTACCCACATTGATTGCTTACACTCATTGTTTAGTTTTAGCCCTTATGTACTTCCCCAGATGGCTCCCTGGAATGCTAATCCCAGCAAGGTTCTTGTACACATCCTACCAATGATATGGTTCCCACTTTCCCAGTACTGGTGCCAATGCCACACAAGGCAGAACCCATTTTTTTCACAACAGTCATTGAGCTACGTATTCCAAACATCTTATGTGCTTTCTACCAATTTGGTTCTTGTATTAATCCAGAAATATTATCCTTGAGGTTCTGCATTTCAGTTTAGTTCCCAGATTCTCATACTGTCAAAACAGAATCTCTTTCCTAGTTATGATCCTTCACCTCTCATTCTAAGTTCCAACCCACACTAAGCAAATGTTCTGAAACCCAGCAAAGCATCAAAATCTTCTGGTGTCACACCCGTGGCTGTACAGAAAGTTGCTAACCGGCTGACTATGCTATCATATACTACCACCACATTTGTACTCCCCCCACTGGAGAGGCATCCAGAACAAGCCCCCGGTCATTTCACTTCTCATCTATACATGTGGCAGAATAACCGAATGCTTAGATCAAAGGCACCTTAATCTTTCACTTAAAATGTGTCCACACAAAATAGTTCTGTTGGAATCTTAAATTTTCCAGGACAATATTCTTTTCTAACCAAGATATAGGGCAAACATATTGGTCTGTCCATTTAAAGGAAGAATCCCAAGAGCTCACTACATTTAGAATTTGCATGCCTTTTTGATGCTATTGTTTCTGCCAGTTACTATTTGGGCTATAAGTTAGCTAAGATATTCTTCAGCAGCACATGAATAGGATTATCATGAACACACCATGCTATATTTGCATAGTTGACAATATTGTGGTCTTTTGTGAAGAGGTAAAGCATGACCACAACCTTCACCTTCTGATGACTGCAACACAACAAGGAATTGTATTTGACAGCACAAAGTGCCAGGTCAACCCTGTCAGATAAAGTTCTTTGAATCCATTTAGTCTGCCCATGAAGTTTATTCTGATCCAAGTAGTATTGAGAATGTTAAACAAATGCTGACCCCCTTAAGATAAAGAGGATTTGCAAAGTTGCATGAGATTTTACAATTTAATCTCACCATATATTTTTAACTTCTCAGAAGTGTATCTCTGCCTGAGAGGTTTGTTCAAGATGGACATTTCCTGGTTTGGCAAAATGACATATCCAACATGATGTGTCTTTGATTGTCTCAAGCAAGTTTGTCATCAAAGTCTTGCTTATTGTAATACTGCAGTCCAGGAGAGTCATAGTTTCCAAACTGAATGCATCGCAATAAGGCACGAGGCACATGTCTTTTGGAAGATACTAACTCTATTGCGTTTGACTTGAAAATATTATTATCTGCACAAGCCAATTATTTCAAAACATAATGTGAAAATGTTGGCTCTGTTATTTGGAATCACATGTGCTTATTTAGCAACAAATTCATGGTTGATGCATGTCATAAGCATTAACTTATCAAGGGTCAAGGACTTTGAAGTAAGAAATATAGGTACCAGGATCTAAAGCATTAAATAGCTGACCTCAACCTCACAAATACTTGCTCTACATATTGATGCTCTCGACTATGAAGGTTTACACAAGGTTGATCAGTTACAAAAACAGAAAATGCCAGAGAAAATCAGTAGGATTGGCAGCATCTATCAACAGATATCAGAATTAACATTTCAAGTCCAATGATTCTTCTTCAGATGTGTCCCATCATTAATGCTGCTTTCTTTCCACAGATAATGTCACATTTGCTAAGTTTCAGATTTTCAGCATCCACAGTTCTTTGTTTTATTTTATTGATCTGATGAATTTTCATAGAATCCCTGTAGTGTGGGAAACAGGCCTTCGGCCCAACTAGTCCACAATGAATCTCCAAAGAGTAACCCACCCAGACCCATTCTCCTATATTTAACTTTGAACAATGCACCAAATTCACACAGCCCTGAACATTATGGAAAATTTAGCATGGCCAATCCACCTAACCTACACATCTTTGAATTGTGGGAGGAAACCCATGCGGACACAGGGAGAATGTGCAAATTCTACACAGACAATCGCCCGAGGCTAGAATCGAACCCAGGTCCCTGGCGCTCTGAGGCAGCAGTGCTAAACACTGAGCCACCGTGCCGCCCCCTGTTACACTTTAGCCAATGTGAGCAGATGCAATCGACAACTGCTGAACATGAATAAAGTGTTACAAAGGGTTTTTTTAAATTTCAAAAAATATTTTATTCATAAAAATTTTTATATACATACATAGTCACTATGGCAGTTCAGTTCCATACAGTCTTTACATATGGAGAATAAAGCAAACCCAAGGCAATTTTTACTTATATTAGACTGTATTTACATACATTTGAAGCACCGAGAGGGTCCAATAACTGGACAGACTCTTATTGTACTTTGGCCGAAAGACACTAGATGGTGGTCTTTCCCCACTATGCCTTGGTAGCAGCTGCCCCAAGCTTTAATGCTTCCCTCAGCACGTAGTCCTGCACCTTGGAATGTGTCAGTCTGCCACATTCAATCGAGGTCAACTCCTTGCTCTGGAAGACCAATAATGACCAAAGAGCGTTTTTCACCGAGCTGATGGTCCTCCTTGTGCAGTTGATGTTTGTCTTGCTATGCATCCCAGGGAGCAGACTGTAGAGCATGGAGTCTTGAGTCACAGAGCTGTTCGGAACAAACCTTGAGAAAACTTCTCTCTCCAGACTTCCTTGCAAAGGATCATTGCCCAGGGACGGTCTGACTGCATTTGAAGAAGTACCTGAAAGAGTTTCTTCATTTTTGGCCAGACAGATTCATATTTGTTCTGTCATGTCAAGCCATTTTCAAGGGGAAATACATCCTAATTCCCAAAGGATTATGCCAAGATATCATGCTGGGCTACATCAAGAACACATGGGTATTGAATACACACGGTTAGTAGCATGTAAACCTATGTGTGGGTCAAGGAAAATTAGGATATTCAACAGATCAAGAATGCACATAAGGCTGGCCAAGTGTATCACCCCGCATTGGAAGGGGTATTTACATCCGTACCTTGGAAGAAAATAGTGACAGATGCACTCACAGTGCTCAGCAAAGATTACATCCTCTAAATTTCCCATTGTTCAAACACTTAGCAACATGATGAGTATCTCTGTTTTGTTTTGATTTACTCATGGACTGTGGACATCACTGCCTGGACCAACATTTATTGCCTGACCCTAGTTGCCATTAATTCCAGATACTTATGAATTAAATTTGATTACTTGCCATGGCATTACCTCCCTAGTCATTATCGTTGGCATGATGAGTGTTATTTTCAGTTTACTCAGTATCTTTGATCACAAAGTGCAACAGTTCACTGGTAACTATTCAAAGAGATATGGATTAAGTGGCGAATCAACTTATAGTATGTTATCATCCCCACTATCTATGTTCAGACTGCATAACAGACAATATAGTGCATGTCAAATCAATGATAATAAAGTCTTAAGCAACAGAACAAGATTTTTAATTTGTGTTACTGCATTCTTGTGCGACATCAGTGGAGAAGGGATTTTTATCCCCAGAACTACTTATGCTCAGAGGCAGTAAGCAATTATCTGATCAGTTTGATACATAGGACATTCTCTTAAAGAGAGAGGACACTCAAAGAGGTGTACAATATGCATGTAGTTAGAGAACAATTAAAATTGGACTTTCGGCAAAAGTTGCAAATCAGAAATGCAAATAATTGGAAAGCAACAAAGGATTCCAGAATGTGTATCCAGCCATGATCACAGAAAGTAATTCCTGATACTGGTGTTACATTGCTAAGGAACAAAAACCATCTTGGACCAAAGAATGTGAGGAAGAACACTCTAATTTTGATGATTATGCAGTTATGCAGAGTGACAGGAATCAGCAGTGAGACAGTCAGGTTTTCAAGCAAGTTCAACAGACAACACTGTCTACCTCTCCAGACAGTTATATGATTATAAAAACTTAACAAAATGTCAAACCTCCGAAATGTCATACTCAAGTTTGAAATACTGATTTTGTCAACTATATTTTAGATGTTTATATATTTATCAATTTGATAACATATACAATCATAGCATAAATTTTAAACTTTTCAAAAAGGGTATGATGTGTTACATCTCATTGTTAGTGTAAGAGACATGCTTATGACATCATCGATGTATTATATCATGTGACCAGAATGTTTCCTAAAGATCTAAGAGATCTGATCAGCATGGATGAATTGGACCAAAGAGGCCGTTTCAATGCAGTACATCTCTATGACTCTATGAATGTTGGTCCATCTTAACTCAGATCTTGTGAAGCATGACACCCGATTAGAAACATGTTTCTATGTTGTTTTTTGTTTATATTCATTCATGGTACATGTGTATCACTGGGCATGGCATCATTTAGTCTATGTGTTGTGTTCAAAGCTGAACACCATATTTGGAAAAAGCTGTGAATTCAAGCAGGCAGAGGTTATTTATTTGAATGATACCAGGAATTAAAGATGTTAGTTATGAGGAGAGATGAGAGAAATTGTTTTACATCTTCATGAATGATTGGTATGCTGTATATTGGCCTGAGTAATGCAAATGAAATGATAACGGCGTAATTTGTATCGGTAAGACATTTGTAAAATAAGTAAATGTGAAGTTAAACATTGTGAATTTGCATTACCATGTACGTGGAGAATTTAAATGCAAAACTCAGTTGGCCATGAAGAATTTTCTTCCAACATGTAATAAATTGATTAAATAATATTAGTTATTAATTCACTAAGCAATTCAGTTGTTGCCCTTGAAACAAACCCCATGGAGTTAAATTTAAGTCATTGACAATGGGAGAAATAGCAGCTGTTTGATTTCAGACACCACCTTAAACTACCTCACTTATAACAGTGAACTAGTCTAAATTGTGAGAAAGGGAGAGATGAAGGTCACTTAGAGTGATAGCAAGAAAATTACAAATAAGATAAATTACCTTAAGGAAAGATTTACTTCACAACCAATAGAAAGAGAACACCTCCACATGTACAAAACAGCTCTAATGAATAATTGGTCAATTTGTCTTTACATTACACTTGTTACTCAATCTCCTCTCTCATTTGTAGGAACTTTGATTATTTTTTCATAAAATGAAATTATTTCAGCAGTTCATAAAAGAGTCACTTAAGAATGTAGAAGAGTTTAGAAATATTTGATGTACACCATTTCATAATACTTTATGTATTTCATAATACATAACCGAAAAACGTGGATTTTGTAAGTGTGTGTCCCTATCTTTAGCGCATTTCTGAATAAAATCTTGACATTACTGAAGGATATCTGGCTATAGCCTTGTAGAATATATTTAATGACAAATAAAGAAATTAACTAAGACATTCTTCCACTTTTTGAATTTTTGAGCACTTTAAAGTGAGGGTATCTGTATAGGGAGTAAAGTACTTTTTCACTTGGAGCATGAAGGAAAGATCTAATATAGATCTAATATAAAAATTAAACGTGGTATAAAGCTCTTCTTATTTTGAAGAACCTCCAATGAAGCGGCCTCTCGACTTATGGAAGTTCCGTTCCTTACCTCTCAGTCAGTTATAATTGTTTTACAAGGTAAAGGTGTGCAGAATGCAAAAGGCAACATGAATATTAAAAAAGCTTGGACGGATATTTGAGCAACATACTGCTGCTAAGAATTACTCTTTGATGATGTTAAAGAAAATTTTAACTGGATGAATGATGATGGCTAACTTGTATTTCTCAGAATTTGACTCTGAGTAATATGATCATAACTTAATCCATTGTCATTCTAAGCTTTACCTCCAGCATGTACTGTCTTGTTAAGAAGTCATAGCTCATTATCCAATTGTATTGATTTGTTGTTAATTCAGTTGTCACATGAGTGAGGTTGAAACTCATTAATGACACTGGGAAAAGAAACACTTGTGAAATTCATGATAATTCATAGCAAACATACAGAGGAGACCATGGAGCTTATAAAAAGAGAATTGAACATTTTTTTGAAGTCATTCAAAATGGCGTGGCCTATTCCAGTTTGCAAAGCACCTGCCACTGCATTCCTTTCTGCATTATTGATAATTTGTTCAAATGTAAACGGACATGACAGCATGAGAGAAGCTGAAAATTATCCACCACTATGGGATAATGTTCCAGACTCACTGGCTGGTTTTGTCACCATCCATAACAAAACGGTTATTAATCCTTGGAATTATCTGGAACGAATGGGAATGTATAAAATACTTCTGAGTGTCACAGCTAAGTACATGGAAAGTTTTGGACCCAGGAATACAGGAAATGTGTTGTGGGGTTTGCCACTGCAACATGGATGGCAGTTTAACACAGGTATGAGATTATTTAAATGTGTTCATGATATGTGCAAAATTCATGTCATTCTGAGTACTGCAAATGGACTGCACAGGAACAAATGTTATTTAAAAGTACAATTATATATAAACATAATAATACCAGGATAATAGTCTTAAATCTAAATGCAATTTGCATACTGTCCACGCTTACAGTTTGAAGTACTATTGACTACTATCCATCACCAGCAGGAATCATTTTTTCCGTGGTTCTGAAAAAGCTCATAAGGATGATTTGGGATCTTGAGGCTTTGTGTAGGACATCCTTTTGTCCTGAGGGATGTCTGGATTTGTATTATGCATTTGAAAAATGTCTTGTGCTTTTTGCCACTCATCCTTTTCCTCATCTTTATATTGTTATTGAGATTTTCCACAGACACTGAGTGCATTTAGTTTGGTCCAGGCCCAGGAGTTGTTGACAATGTTGCATTTTTTTAATGTTGTTTTTCTGCATGTCCTAGAAGCACTCGCGAACTCATGCACATACAAAATAAGAACAAAAGTACTGCCTCAAACCTACTCTGGCAGTCAATAAATCCAATATTTGATTCCCTCACTTAACATGAATCTATCCACTTCTGCCTTCTGTTTCTCATGCATCTGCCCTGACTGAGGTGGATGAAGACATTCTGATTTGGGAGGCTGAAATCTGGCTTCCAAATTGTATGATTCTGGATTAGTGGTGCTGGAAGAGCACAGCAATTCAGGCAGCATCCGAGGACAGGCAAAATCGACGTTTCGGGCAAAAGCCCTTCATCAGGAATAAAGGCAGAGAGCCTGAAGCATGGAGAGATAAGCTAGAGGAGGGTGGGGGTGGGGAGAGAGTAGCATAGAGTCTGAGGAAATGACCTGGGAGTTGCAATGAGAGAGAGACTCCCTGAGATTCTTGTAGAGAGAAGAGGAAAACTTCTTCAAGGCAGGCATCCTTGCAAGAGGATTCGCAGTAGGGATTCCAGCATCTGCAGTCATTGTTTTTACCTCAACCATAACACCACACAACCCTGTCATTGGCAACCACTGTAAGATGTGTCAGATCATTGACATGGATACTACCATTTCACATCGGGACATCACCCACCATGTATGCGGCAGGTACTCGTGTGACTTGGCCAGCATTGTCTCTCTTGAATAAGATACTCCAAGGCATATAAGATATTCCAAGACATGGTGTATTGGCGAGACCATGCAGACGCTACGACAACACTTGAATGGACACCGCGCAACGATCGCCAGACAGGGATGTTCTCTCCCTGTCGGGGAAGACTTCAGCAGCCAAAGACATTTGGCCTCGGATCTTCGGGTGACCATCCTCCAAGGTGAACTTTGGGATAGACGACAATGCAGAATCGCTGAGCAGAGACTGATAGCCAAGCTCAGTATCCATGAGGACAGTCTCAACCAGGATCTTGGGTTCATGTCATACTACAGGTGACCCCACCACACTATACACTCACACACACACTCACACTCACATACAAGCACACATACACACACAAGCACATATATACAGACATATACACACACTCTCACACAAACACACTCACACACCCACCTACTGTCACAGAGAAATACTTCATCACTAACTTACACACTCTCTCAAGCGTGCACACAAACACACACACGTCCTTCTCCCTCACACACACACAAACACACACACGGGGTGAATTTAAATTTGCGGATTTGAGTTTGCAGATACATTATACTTTGTTCAAAAAGCACACAATCTATCGACAGTCAGTCAATGTGACAGTACTCTATGCCACTCTCTCCCCACCCCTACCCTCCTCTAGCTTATCTCTCCATGCTTCAGGCTCTCTGCCTTTATTCCTGATGAAGGGCTTTTGCCCGAAACGTCGATTTTGCCTGTCCTCGGATGCTGCCTGAATTGCTGTGCTCTTCCAGCACCACTAATCCAGAATCTGGTTTCCAGCATCTGCAGTCATTGTTTTTACCTTCCAAATTGTATGGCCAAACTAAAAAAGTTGATATCAGAAGTGCATAGTCTCGGCATTTGCGGAACCTGCTTATGAGAATTCAATGCTATTGGTGCATCTGTCCTTTCACTTGATATTTTAGATTTTCTACAAGCAGCATTGGTGGTAAGACTCCAGTATTTTGAGGTGCCTCCTGTGCACTGACAATGTTTCAGCCCTGTAATGTAAGGAAGAGACCATGAGCTTGTGATAAATCATGACCTTTGTTTCAATTTTGTAGTTGTGATCTCCAAACACCCTTTCACATGTGGCTAAAGATTGCCTTAGCAAATTTCAGGTAATCCTAAATTTCTTTGTCAATGTTCACTTTCTGAGAAAGGTAATTATCAAGTTATTGGAAGAGTTCCGCACTTTCCAAGCATTAATTATGAAATCTAACAAATCTAACAATGCATTTGAATCTGTTGATGGAAGACTTTGGTTTTCTGAATGTTGAATATGTGCCCCATCTTCACATATGCCTCAGCATATATGGCAATTATTTTCTGGAGATCAGCTCCAACACATCACTGACCATCAAGCCCAGGGACAACCTGGTTCAAATGAAGAGTGCAGCATGACATGCCAGCAGCAATATCAGGAGTCCCTAAAAATGAGGCGTCAACCTAGTGAAGCTACAACACAGGACCCTTTGTGTGACAAACAGCATATGGAGCAAGTGATACATCGTGCTAAGAAATTCTACAACCCACAAATGAGATCTAAGCCCTGCAGTCCTGCTACATTTAGTCATGAATGATTGTGGACAATTAAACAAATCACTGGAGGAAAAGGAGGCAAATATTACCATGATGGGCAAGCCCAGCTCATCAGTACAAGCGATAAGGTTGAAGCATTTGCAATAATCTTTGTTCAGAAGTCCCAAGTGTATATTCCATCTTGGCATCCTCTGGAGGTCTAAGCATTACAGATTTTTAGCCAATTTGGTCCATTCCATGTCTTATCAGTAAACACCTGAAAGCAATGCATGTCAGCAAAAGTACTGAAGGCATGCTCCACAACATTCTATGTCCCTAGGCAAGCCATTCCAATATAGCTACAACACTGGTATCTACCCAAAAATGTGAATAAAAAGGCCTGAACTCAAAAGGTGAGGTGAGATTCAATATCCTTGACTTCAAGACCACATTTGACCTAATGAGGCACCTAGAAGCCCAAGTAAAACAAAGGACAATGGGAATTGCAGGAGATAGAGAACTGTCCTCTAGTTGGAATCATACCCATTACAAAAGATGATGGTTGTGGTTGTTGGAGTTCAGTCAGCTCAAACCCAAGACATCTCTGCAGGAGTCCCTCAGGATGGTGTCCTAGGTCTAACCGTCTTCAGATGCTTCATCAACGGCCTTGCCCCCATCATAATGTGAGAAGTAGAAGTTTCTGCTGCTGATGACACAGTGTTCAGTGCCATTTGCAATGTTGCAGATACTGAATCAGTCTATGTTAAAATGCAGTAGGCCCTGGACTCATAAGTGGAAAATAACATTTGTAGCACAGATGTCAGACAAAGATCAATTCCAATAAGAGAGATTCTATCCACTGACCTTGGGTATTTCTATCGCTGAATTCTGCACTGTCAAAATCCTGGGCACTGTTGTTGATGAGGAACAAAATGGACTTGCCTGATAAATAATGTGACTAGAAGTGCAGGTCAGGGGCTAGGAATCCTGCAGCAAGTAACCCATCCACTGACTCCCCAAATCCTGTCCATCATCTACAAGGCACAAATCATAAGTCTGATGGAATCCTCCCCACTTGCCAGGATGAGTGCAGCTCCAACAACAGTCAATAAGCTTAGACCATGCAAGAGAAAGCAGCCACTTAATTGGCACCTCGTCCAATATTATACCTCATCCACTACCTGCGTCACTAATGCTCAACAGCAGCAGTATGTATCATTCACAAGATGCACTGCAGGAATTCACCATTAGCCAGCACCTTCCATACCCATTACCACTTACATCTTGAAGGATAAGAGCATTGATACAAATGAACATCACCACCTGCAAATTCCCTTCTCGACCATGTGCCATCCAGACTTGAAAATAAATCACCATTCTTTCACCATCACTGAGTCAAAATCCTGGAAATTCCTCCCCAACAATATTGTGGGTGTACCTACGCCAAATAGACTGCAGTAGTTCAAGTAGACTGCTCACCACCACTATCAGAAGTCCCTATATTACTGGTGAATCATCACTTTTTTAGAGATCATTGACTGAAGTCAGATGGTTTTAGATTTTAATTGGAGTGATCAGAGTCATAGAGTCATATAGCATGAAAATGGACCCTTTGGTCCAACCAGTCCATGCCAAATATAATCCCAACCTAAACTAGCCCCACCTGCCTGCTCCTGGCCAATACCCCTCCAAACCTTTCCTATTCGAGTATCTATCCAAATGTCTTTTAAACATTGTAATTATACCCATATCCATCACTTCCTCAAGAAGTTCATTCCACAAGCGAACCACCATCTGTGTAAAAAAATTGCCTCTAATGTCTTTTTAAAATCTCTCTCCTCTCACCATAAAAATGTGCCTCCTACTCTTGAAATTCCCCATCCTAGGGAAAAGACAACTACCATAGTGTTATCTTTACCTCTCCTTATTTTATAAATTTCTAGTAGGTCGCCTTTCAACCTCCTACACTCCAGTGAAAAAAAAAGCCCCAGCTTATCCAGCCTTTCTTTATAACTCAAATCTACCATCCCAACAACGTTCTGATAACATTTCTGAACACCCTCCAGCTTGATACCGTTTGATAAATAGAGTTGCAGTCCACCAGGGTGCTAGTCACAAAGAATGGTGACTAATTTTGAAGTACACCCATAAATGAGTAGAACTTGCTGGAGTGTCCCATAATTTACAGATTTAAAGGCCTTGCTCAAGTTGAAAAAAAAACACATAAAGAATTTAATGTTGTCTGCAAGATTTTTGTGTCATTGGCAAGATGTGAAAATCATGTTTGCTGTGACCATTAATAGCGTGAACCCACCTTGAGATTTAGAGGGTTGCTGTTCAGTACGTGTAATGAGTCTGTTCAGAAGACTTTTTAAATCATTTGTGGGATGTGGGCGTCACTGGCTGGCCAGCATTTATTGCCAGTCCCCAGTTGCCCTTGAGAGGTGGTGATGAGTTGCCTTCTTGTCAACACATAATGTGCTTAGGGAAGGAATTCCAAGATTTTGACCCAGCGACAATGAAGGAACACTGATACATTTCCAAGTTAGGATGGTGAGTGGTTTGGAGTGAAACTTGAATGTGATAATGTTCTCATATATGTTCTGCCCTTGTCATTCTAGATGGAAGTGGTCGTAGGTTTGGAAGGTGCTGTCTGAGGATATTTGGTGAATTTGTGCAGTACATCTTGTAAATAGTACACACTACTACTACTGAGCATCAGTGGTAGAGGGAGTGGATGTTTGTGGATGTGGTGCCAATCAAGCAGGCTGCTTTGTCTTGGATGGTGTTAAGATTCTTGAGTGTTGTTGGAACTGCACTCATCCAGACAAATATTCCATCACACTCCTGACTTGTGTTTTGTCAATGATGGACAGGTTTTGGGGAGTCGGGAGATAAGTTACTTACCGCAGTATTCCTAGCCTCCTGTAGCTGCTGTGGTGACACCAGTGAGCACTGGTCAATTGTAACCCCAAGGATGTTGACAGTGAGGAATTCAGTGATGGTAACACCATTGATTCACAAGGAATGGTGGTTAATTTGTCGTTTATTGGTGATGGTCATAATTTCGCATTTGTGTGGCATGAATGTTATGTGCCACTTGTCAGCCCAAGCCTGGATATTGTCCAGATCTTGTTGCATTTGAACATTGACTACTTCAGTATCTGAGGAGTCATGATTGGTGCTGAAGATTGTGGAATCATCAATGATCATTCTAAATTCTGACCTTATGATGGAGGGAAGGTTATTGATGAAGTAATTGAAGATGTTTGGGCCCTGTACACTACCCTGAGGATCTCCTACAGAGATGTCCTGGAGCTGAAATGATTGACCTCCAACAACCATGACCATCTTCCTATGTGCTAGGTATGATTCCAACCAGTGGAGAGTTTGGCAACTGATACCTATTGATTCCAGTTTTGCTAAGGCTCCTTAATGCCACAGTTGTTCAAATGTAGCCTTGATGCCAAGGGCTGTCACTCTCACCTCACCTCTGAAATTCAGCTCTTTTGTCCATGTTTGAACCAACAGTTTAATGAGGTCAGGAACTGAGTGGTCCTGGTGGAACCCAAACTGGGCGTCACTGAGCAGGTGCTGCTGGATAGCACAGTTGATGACACCTTATATCATTTTACTGATGATCAAGAGCAGACTGATGATGCAGTAATTGTCTGGGTTGGATTTGTCCTGCTTTTTATGTACAGGATGTACCTGGGCAGTATTCCATACTATTGGATAGATGCCAGTGTTGTAACTGTACCGGAAGAGCTTGGGTAGGGGAGTGGCAAGTTCTGGAGCACAAGTCTTCAGCACTTTTGCCGGAATGTTGTCAGAGCTGATACCATTTCCAGTATCCAGTGTCCCCAAACATTTCTTGATATCATGTGGAGTAAAATGAATTGACTGAATACTGGTATCTATAATGCTAGGAACCACTGGAGTAAGCTGAGGTGGCTCATCACTCAACACTTCTAGCTGAAGATTGCTGCAAATGTTTCTGCCTTATATTTTGTGCTGATGTGCCGGGCTCTTCCATCATTGAAGATGGGGACAATTGATGGACCAAATGGCCTGCTTCCACGCTGTAGGGATGCTATGATTCTATGATTTGTGCAGTCTCCTCCTCCAGTGAGTTGTTTGATTGTCCACCACCACTCACAAATAGATGTGGCAGGACTGCAGAGCTTAGATCTTATCTGTTGGTTGTGAGATCACTTAGCTCTAGCACTTGCTGCTTATGATGTCTGGCATGCAAGTAATTCTGTTTCATAGCTTCACCAGGTTGACACTTCATTTTCAGGTATGCCTGGTGCTGCACCTGCATGCCCCCCTGTACTCTCTATTGAACCAGGATTGATCCCATGGCTTGACCATGTGGTTACAGATTATGCTAAACTACAATTCTGCTGCTACAGATGGCCCACAGCACCTCATGGACGCCCAGCGATGAGCAATTTAGCATGACCATGCACATCTTTGGCCCGTGGGGGTAAACTGGAGCACCTGGAGGAAACCCAAGCAAATACAAAGATAATGTGAAATTGCATACAGACAGTCACCTGAGGCTGGAATTGAACCCAGGTCCCTAGCTCTGTGAGGCAGCATTGCTAACCACTGAGCTACCATGTGGAATATCATGAAAGCAGGACTTCATCTCCACATGACTGTGCAGTAGTCATTCTTACAGATACTGTCATGGATAGATTAATCTTCAGCTGGCAGTTTGGTGAAGCTGAGGTAAAGTTGTTTTTCCCTCTTGCTAGTTCCCTCACCACCTGCTGCAGACTCTGTTGAGCAGCTTTATCTTTAAGGTCTCTACCAGCTCAATCAGTAATGCTGCTGCTGAGCCACTCATGGTGATGGACATTGAAATCCCCCAAGCAGAGTACATTTTGTGCCGTTACAATCCTCAGTCTATATAATGATATTTCCTGCAATGAAGAGCAGGAAGTTGTCTGTAATTTTTCATAGAGGGATTTGTTGTCTTTCTTGAAGATTATTACAACTTTGAACATTGTTCAGAACATCTTCTTCATTCCAAATTTGTAGGATGAGAGCACGGCTATGTAATGTTAGTTCCTCACTCTGTATTTAAATATTTTCCCAAGGATTCCATTGCCTCAGGCGCTTTGTTGTTCTTCATTTATCTGATGGCTTTCATCACCCCATTAGGCAGTTGTTAAGATCTGAGCTCATCTCTAACTGAGTGCTGAGGGTTGCAATTGAAAATACTTTCATCAACACTGAATTCTTGATCAAAAAGGTCTTAAAAAGCTCCCTGCAATACGTGTTGACATTTTGCTTTTCCATGATCTGATTTCCCACATCCTTAGATCTCAGAAGAGATGAACCTGGAGTGCTCAGACCATAAATGATCTTTGTAGCAGTAAAGGTGCCACAGATATCATTCATGTAAGCATGATGTAACATTTCCTTTGCCATGTCTACTCACCACCTGTTCTTCATGTTACAGGTACTCCTTTGTTACTCTCTGTCTTTGTTAGCAAGCTACTTTTTTTCTTGCTTTATGAAAGGCTTACATTTTGAAGTGTTAGAAGTCTAATTAGCGGGGTGTCTGGATTCACTAAAGGCACCATTCTTGTCCTTTCCAATGATCAAATAGATAAGCAAATGCACACATACTTCATCAAAAATAAAAATACCAAATAAATGTATGTGATATTTCTAAATGGAGACTCTTGCAATACAGTAGCACTGTCCTTACCTCTGGAACAGAAGGCCTACGTCTTGTGCCCCATCTACAACAAAGGTGTGACATAATACATCTGAACAGATTGATTAAAAATATCTGTGAGATTTCTGCTTTCTTTTTGTTTTTTAATGATCCTAAATGTAGCATAAACTCTGGTGTCTCAGATCAACAAACCTAAGATTTATGAGAATCCCTGAAATTGTTCACTAATAAAATTCTCTCTCTCCTCCCTCTGAATAAATCTTTTGCCCTGATTTGTGCTACCCAAATTCCATCAGGAATCCAGCATGTGAAGAATATTGATCACCATTTCTCATTCTACCTGTCTGTATATTAACACTTAAGGCAACATATTAGCATGCTATGTTTCTCGTTTGTTATTTTTATTTGGTGTTCACTATATTTCTGTGGCAAGGTGGGTTTGTCTGGTTAGTTTCCTAAAAATGTTGTGGACAAACTGAAGGTCAACGCTGATGCTATTCCTTTATGGTCCAACTTCATCCAAGTTAGAGCATTTACGTGTTACACATACAAATGTCAGCACAAACTATTTAACAAGAATGATGTTGATTTCAAAAAGCTATTAAATAATAGGGTTTTTTTTCTAATTAGATAGCAACACTTTGAATCATTCAGACCTCCTTTGCAACTTAGCAATTGGAGTAATATTTACTAAATTTGAAACAAACACAAAATTTGCTAGAAAATCTCAGCAGAATAGAAGAGTCTGAAGAAGAGTCATACTGGACTCAAAACTTTAAGTGTCTATCCCTCTCTCTGCAGATGTAGCCAGATCTACTGAGATTTTTCTGTGACTGTTTCAGATTTCCAGCATCCACAGTTTTTTGCTTTAATTTACTAAATTTGTTTGGTCTGCCAATGAAAATGTGAAACCATTCATCGCAACACAAAGTACTTGTAGGAAAGTATTTAGATAAATCCAATCTAACCACAGAACCGCTGCAACAGAGGTTCACTGAACACCAAATAAAAATTACAAAGGAACAACATAGCATAGTGATATATTCCTCTTAAGTGTTAATATAGACAGGTAGGATGAGAAATGGTGCTCAGAATTCTTCACATGCTGAATTCCCAATGGAATCTGAGTAACAACAAATCAGGTCAAAAGACTTATTGATAGGGAGAAGAGAGGGAATTTTGTCAGTGAACAATCTCAGGGGTTCTCATATATCTTGTAACAAATAGTTTCAAAGCAGGAATGACAGACTTAAGAAGAGTTTGTCAGCCTTTGTATAAAATGTTGCAAAGGGAATATGAACAAGAAAACAGCAATTAAAAGCAAAAACTCACAAATGTGGGAATATGTTCTTATTATCATTGCAATCAGTTTGTAAAAACATTCATTTGATTTCTGAGAGGTTTTGAATATCATTTTGTTGCAATGACCCTAATAATATTAACTGAGATGTAGAATTGGATAATAGTATATTGGTGAGCATAACTAATTGTCTTGTTATTCTAGGTAGATTAGCAGATCCATCTGATGCAACGTCTTGTGGTCAGCAAACTGGTGACCCACTATGTATTTCAACAACAGGTTGGTGGTCCTGTGAGTAGTAACATTTCTTGAATTAACGAAAGTGTATAAAATTGTTTTTATCACACTCCTCGACTATATTTTTCAAATATAATTCAAACTAACTGCACTGCAGGAATCAATTAAGAACCAGCTAAAGTTAATTCATAAACTGGTCAAAGTAGTTCGCTCTTTGCAGTGCCAATTTGTTGAATGTTTACAATAACCCAATAAGGTGAGATGTTTCATTGCAAAGACAGAACTGAGAGGAGGAGAAGGCAGCAGCAAATTTAAAAAGAGCGGGGAGAAGCTGTCTTGTACTACTTGACCTATTTCTCTCATATCCCTGCCCAGTGGAAAAATCTAATATGAAATCACACGGAAGCAGGTAGGTGACTGGTTAGAATAGGATAGAATTAGTTTTATTGTCACATATAATCAAATGAGTACAGTGAAGAGTTTACAAGTTGCCACTTATGGCACCATCTTAGATACAAAGATACCTAGGTACAGATTCTTAAGTACAATTTCTTAGGGGAAAAATATTACAAAAGCAAATAAATAAAAAGTCTAGCATTATAGATCATAGGATAAGTTAGAAAAATAAAGAAATAATAGTCCTTCCAACCCAGTCTACACCAGCACCTACCGTTTAGGCTGTGCTGGGCCTTGATTCCAGACTTTGCCAGGTACTACTTTGAGGCTTTTGAGGCAGAGAGAGACCACTCTGCAATCATTCTGAGACCAGAAGTCGACACTGAGGCCACTCCAAGCTGTTGAGGGACTGCCATTATGGGCCACCAAGAGACTGCCATGTTGGGCTGCTGAGAGACCACCACATCACGCTGGGCTGAAAGACCACTGTGCCGCTTCCACGCTGAGGCCAAGAGTCCGAGTCTGCATTGAGGCTGGGAGTTCATGACATTGCCAAGAAGAAAGAAGGAAAAAAGCACAAAAGAGAAAAAAAAGAAAAGAAATGGATGGAGGGGACGAACTCTGGTACCACCGCCACCTTGGATCATGGAACTTGGCTGTTTGGCAAGTATCTGGTAATTGATTAAGGTATATTTTACTCCAAAGACTTAAAAGAATACTAGAGCTAAGGTAAAGGAAGTAAATAAAAATACAGGAATCTAAAGATTGAATAAAGTAATTAAATAGTTTATTAAAATGAATTATGGCTTTTAGGAAAGATGATGTGTCACGTGTGCAGCAAGTGGGAACGTCTGGATTCCAATGTAATCCATGGCAAACATATCTGCAGTAGGTGTTTGCACCCCAAGTAGTGATGGCCCAGAGTTTATGAACTGTAGGCTGGACTGAAAACTCACTGAAACGTTAGGAGGTGTGGAAATTAGATGGACACCTTATCCTAGGAAGCAGTAAGACCCCTTAGCATATGGCTTTCTGCTTGTCACTGATCAGGGATAGAAAAATGTGACTGTGTGTGAGGCACATATGGGAACAGAGGAGGTGGAGAAACCTCAGCCTTTGCAATTGTCCAACCCATCTGAAGTAGTTTTGGCTTGCTTGGATGAGAGTGGGGTGTATATATTAACTAACAATGGTGCCATAGTGCAGAAAGCCATTCAAGTGGAGGCAGCAAAAAGGGATCTAGTGGTAGCAGGGACAATCAGAGATTGACATTTCCCAGTGGAAAAGACCGAGAGTTTGGTATTGCCTGCAACATGCCAGAGTTAAGGAAATCTGCACAGGACTGGAGAGGAAATTACCATAGGAAGGAGACGATCCAGTTGTTATGGTCCAGATGGTACCAATGACAGGACAAGGAAAAGGTTCTGCATAGGTGGTATGAGGGGCTCAGCACAAGATCAAAGAGCTACACCTCAGCGGTAGTAATTTCCAGATTGTTACTGAATTGACATCAGGCAAATAAGATTCAAGAAATGACAGTATGGCTCAAAGATTAGTGTGGAGAAGTAGGTTCTGGTGCATTGGGCCCTGACACCATTACTGGAAAAATAAATGCCAGTAACATTAGAAGGATGTACATCTGGGTTGTGCTGGGACCATTGTTCTATTGAGCTACATCATTAGGAATGTAGAAAGAAAACTAAACGGAAGGGGCAAGAGATCAAATTTGGGGAGATGTAGTAAATCCAAGAGTAAAGATAGGGGAGGAGAGAAAGTATTTATGTGCAAAATGACAAATGGCCAAGAAGAAATAGAGTACATCATCTGATAAGATTAGAGGTTACAAAATAATAAAGGACAACATTTAAGACTCTTTTATATTACATTCATATAACATGCATATAATATTCAAAACAATATGGACCACTTGCACAAATAGAAGCAAATAAGAATGATCTGAAAGCCTTTACTGAGACATGGCTGCAAGGTAAGATAGATTCAGACCTGAACATTGAATGTTACAAGATATTTGGGAAGGATACAAGCTAGGAAAAAGTAGAGGAATAACTCTGTTATTTAGTCATGGCATGAGCAAATTAATAAGGAACTATCTAAGTTCAAGCAACTAGGTTGTAGAAGTAACTTAGGTAGAGATGAGAAATGATGAGGGCAAGGAGTAGCTTGTAGGAGTGATATTCATGCTCCTTAACAGTAACTACATGGTAGGATGAAATATAAAGGAAGAAATAATGGGAGCCTGTCAAGAAGCTAATGCAATAATCATGGGGACGTATTATCTACATATAGACTGGAACAATCAAATGGGCAAAGGTAGCCTAGATGTGAAGTTCAGGATAATTTCCTGGGAGAGCACTACCCCACCTCATTTTCATTTTTTGTTTAATGCTCCTAAATGTTGAATACCTTTTACACATTCAGTCCAGCGTGTGGCACACTGCAGCCACATCTTCATAATGGCAGTTAAGCTTTATTTTTATAAGTGGCATCAATTCATCCATATTGTTGCTAATGTTGCACACATTTAGTAACTAGGTCATGTAGAGTGCCTCTCATTTGGTATTTGGGAATTGTGGTCACTTCATGTGACCAATATGAATATATGAGCAGGAGCTACTTCTGGATATAGGAGCCTGACCTCTTGGTTTTTGAACTCAAATTGTGGCTGATGTCATTGTGGTGCACCAAAAGTCTGAGTTGGATGGATTGCACATCCAGAAAGTGGTCACTTTCTAGGTTTATTACATGTAGGTAGATAGGAAATGGATGACTGCTAGACAGTCAAGACAACCAGACAGCTAGTGCAAGAGTTGCCAATGTCCCACTCAAGAATGGTGTTCCATTCTGGATACTGTAAAGAGCAATGGTTCCTCAGTGTTAAATATTCCTGATTGCAAGATGTTCAGGTAAGATAGGAAAGGAAGATTTCAGGCAAAGTGGCAGTCTTGCTTAAGGAAAGCATTGCAGTACTGGGCAAAGAGGACGTCTCAGAGGGCTTAAGGGCTGAATTAATTACACTAGAACTGAGGAACAAGAAGAATGCAGTTTATAGACCACCAACTCATGCAAAGAATGTAGAGGGACAAATCTGCAAATAAATTACAAGGCGGTGCAAGAATTATAGACTAATTATAATGTAGAACTTATTACTTAATAGAAGAGGACTTAGTAGATAATGGCAATGCTAAGGGAAGAGAGGAGCATGCATTCTTAGATAATGTCTAGGAGAATTTTCTACAGCAGTATGTGTCCAGTCCAGCAAGAAAGGAGGAACTGCTAGACCTGATTCTTGGGAACAAGTAACTAGGAAAGCTAATGGAATATCATCACTTATTATAAGCAGAGAGTTGGCAGGTTACGCTTTAGTTTACAGAGCACTGGTGAGGCCACACTGAGTGTACTGTGCAATGTATTAGTCACCATATTTGAGAAGCAATGTAAATATATTGGAGGCAATTTAGAGAAGGTTTACCAAACTAATACCTGGAATGGGAAGATTGTCTTGTGAGGAAAGGTTGGATGGGCTAGAATTTCAACCCCTGGAGTTGAGAAGCGTAACCAGATAAACCCAATCCAGCCACAGTACTACTGCAGCTTCATTGAAATACATAACATCCTGAGGGGTTTTGACATGGATGAAGTGGAAAGGCTATTTCCTGTTATGGGAGAATACTAGGGCTGCAAGCTCTTGTCCCCAGTAACAACTTAGTAAGGCATCTGGCCAGCTCATACATGGCAGGAACATAAGAGTCTCAAGGATATGGGCATCACGGTAGCTCTCAGGGTATCAGCGCACACTTCCAAGGAATGGTACTGATGATCACAGGTCACTAGTACATTGAAGGAGTAGAATACCTTTCTATTGATGAATTCAATGGAATTTTGAAATGGTGCAGTATGTACACAGCCTATAGTATCCTGCACCTGCAGGAAGCCAGCTTGGTCCTGAATCCTATTTCCCAAGTTGCAGAACTGACCTCATCATAGGGAAACAGGATAAAGTGATGGGACCTGCCATAATTGGCATCAGTAACAGGCTTGATATATTTCTGAGTTGACAATTGAGAGATCCCACATAAATGTTCAAAGCAGCTGTCAGCTTGACAGTTACTGGTATAGGATTGCCACCCTCTCCCTCAGGTCACAGGTCCTGCTCTACCAATTGGCACAGTCAATCATAGTGCCCTGGGACATCCCCAGCCTGAGTCAACACTGTGCCTTGATCATCTGGAGGAAAAGATATCAACAATAAAAATACTCTGGCCATCCTCTACCTCTTGAAGGGACCCTTAGCTTCAACTGCTACATATGGAAGCTGTTTAGCAACTGTTGGAGGTTGCTGCTGGTACATAACTTTTTGGCGCATCCCATTCTCCTCCATTTCTCTGCGCAACAACAGGGATAACTCCTGCTGTGGTTGCATCCAAAGGTCATGCTCATAATGAATCTGTTTGGGGAATGTAAGAACCAGAGCAGGTTCTCAGTAATATGAGCTGTTAGTATTGGCATCATTCCTTGATACAGTAGGATATGGGAAACTCTGAGAAAGAGGGCCATAAAATGTCCCTGCATGATGCTTTGACAATAGTGCATTCATCAGAATAAGGTCCAGTCATGTTTCAAAGACACAGTAGAAGATTAAGTGCTTCATGAATATGAAACCTTTCTCCTCCCAATCCACCAAAACCCATGGAGAATATCATTGCGCATAAAAGCATCTTACATTACACTTCAAATGAGAACAAATCCTTTCCTATCCCTGTGTAGCCTATGAGGTCTTGCATTAGCTTTGCAGTTTGTGGCCCATACATGTAACTTCTAAGGTTGCCTCTTCTGCTTCACCGAAATAATTATCTTCACTCTGCAATGATGAATAACATGGTCAAAGTTGCTTGTGATCAACATTTGCACCTCACACAGTTGGACAGAACACAATGACATGATTGCAAATGACTGCAACCTGTGTTGTACAAGAGCATGATTCATGAACCTGCTCCTTGAAGGGCCTCCCGTCCTCTAGAAAGAGCCGCACATTGGGACAGAAAAGTAAAACATTGACTCTGCACATTCTGGATGTGGTTGCAGCCTTTTTCCTTTGTAGTTTGACCCATTTGGCTAAGGATGCTGACAAACATGACCCGCTACCTGGTTTTGCATCTGCACTAAGCAACTCAGAAAAACAGAAGCATTGTGAATCTTCAAAGCAGCTGAGGGAGCAAAGTGTTGAATGGCAAGCCAAAGCAGGATTGTTGTAAGCATCAAAGTAGGAACATAGTGAATGAGTACTAAGAATGTGAGTGAAGAGACCTGAGATGCATCCTGACCCAATCCATGAGATGGGTGCTTGTCCCTTGAAGCAAAGTGTACATGAGCAATATTACAATGAGAGCTACCCGTCCACTCCGACTTATAAGATTGAACTTCAGAAGTGTCCTGTAAATGGATTATGATTCAAGGAAACTGGCAGGTTATTCTTTTCACAAGTGAAGGCTGAATATTGGAATTGGAATAAACAAAACTAGTAAAGTTATAACGTATTTCCAGAGAATACTGTCCAAATATAGTACAAATCAATTGGTTCCTGTGTTCACAAATTAAGTAGAGGTTAAAGTTTGGTTAATTGAGTGGGTAAAAACTTGCTGGATGGAGTTTGGTATGGAAAAACATGGGTTATGTGCTTTGGCAGAATGGAATAGAAGAGCTGAGTAATATTTAGGTGGAGAAAGACTGCAGGAAGCTGAAGCACAGAAGGATTTTGGAATCAATTTTGGAGCCTAACATTGAAATTCGGCATTAATAGATGGAATGTTGATATCCATTTTTCTAAACCTTTACAAGATACTAGCTAGGCCATGCCTAGAATAATGTTTGGTTCCCTTATCTAAGGAAATATACGCTGGCACTGGAGTCAGTCCAAAGCTTTACTCAGTTGATTCAACTGCATTGGAAGGATTTCCTTACAACAAGACATTGATCAGGTTGGTCTTGTACTCATCGGAGATTCGAAGAATGAGAGATGTCTTGGAGATTAACAGTAATGACAGTTGTTTCTCATGCAGAAGTGTCTAGAGCCATAGGCTATTATCTCAGAATAAGGAATCACCCATTTAAGACAGAGATGAGAAGACATTTCTTCTCTCAGAGTGCAGTGGATTTGTGGGATTCTTTAACACAAAGGGCTGTAGGGATGGGTCATTAAGTATAGTCAAGGCTGAAATAGACTGATTTTTAATTAGTAGGTTAATCAACGGTTAAGGGGAAAAGGCAGAAAAATGGAGATGGATATTATGATATCAACCACAATCTCATTGAGTCATAAAGTCATACAGCACAGAAACAGACCCTTTGGTCTAACTCATCCATGCTGACCAAATGCATTTGACCCATATCCGTCTACATCTTTCCTTTTTATGTACCTATTCAATGTATTTTAAATGTTGTAACTGTACCTGCATCCACCATTCCTCTGGCAGTTCTTTCTACATATGAACCATCCTCTGTGTGAAAAGGTTATCCCTCAGACCCCTTTAAAATCATTCTCTCACCTTAAAAATATGTCCACTAGTTTTGAACTCCTTACCCTAAGAAAAAGACCCTTGCTATTCACCACCTCTATGCCCCTCATGATTTTATAAACCTCTATAAAGTCACCACTCAATTTCATATGCTCCAGTGAAAAATGTCCCAGGCTATCTAGCCTTTCCTTATAACTCAAACTCTTTAGTTCTAGCAAGATCCTTGTAAATGTTTTCTGAACCCTTTCCTATAGCAGGGCAACCAGAACTGTGCAGAGTACTCGAAAAGTAGGCCAAATAAGTTACTTCTTCTCCTTTGTCTTACGGTTTCCAAAATATTAACTGAATTAAAAATGCATTGATCCAAGGTTTCTCTTGGATAAGGTTAATGTAAAATGTGAATTTAGTTTCTGATCCTGTTTACATGTAACTCCTAGTTTACATGTTGAGGAATTGATTTTTACTTAAGAAATGAATTGCCGGGGAATAGGTATTGGGATCTCCAGTAGTTTCGGAAAAGACCTTTGAGGCTGTTGGAATGGAAGTTGCACAAGAACATCTGAGTAACTTTAAAAAAATCAATCGCTTTCTGTAAATCTGCTGTGAAAATCATGTTCTGACTAAAGGTGTGAATGTGTTCAAAGGCAGAGGTGAAAGATTAGGTCATCTGACTCATATGTAATTAATTGATCATCTCTATAGAGGAATATCTTCACTTCTCCACACTCAAACTGGGAGGTTTCACTGAATTTTGCTGTCTGCTGGAATCTGGGATATATACAAATTGCCAAGTATTCCATTACTTTCATATATGTCCAATCATGAGAGTTTGAGAGGATTTAGATGCTGCCTACTGACATATCTGGAGATCTGAGGAACAAGATGATCTTATGGCCTTCTCACAAGTTTTGTATCCATTCCTGTTTTAGGCATGAATTACTATCTGGCCACGATACCATTTCTGGGTGCAGTTGAAGCAGGCTTCTTTGATGAATGGCCTTTTGAGATAGAAATCTCACCTCCTGAAGAACATGTGGATGATTTTTGTTACAACACCAGAGACTGTCATGTACTCATTCCTGATACAATGGCTAAGTGGACACATTTTTTTCAGGTATGTTGCTCTTTCAAGTTATTGGAATATTGCACATTTATTTATCATGCATCTAAAAAAAATGGAGACAGATAATGGTTGATTCAGCATGGAAACCAAGAAGAAAAATCATGGTGTACTAATTGTTTCACATCTTCTTAGTTTCTCAAGCATTAAATTGGTGTGAACATGTATAGTACAGTAAGAGATGCAGTCATGCCTGTACTAAACCAAAATAGTATGCCTCATCATATTGTGGTGCTGGTAAAGCACAGCAGGTCAGGCAGCATCTGAGGAGCAGGAGAATCAAAATTTCAGGCAAAAATTGGGATCAGGTGGGGGGGAGGGGAAATGAGGAAACTGGTGAAATCCACATTGATGCCATGTAGTGGGAGGGTCCTGAGGCAGAGGATGAAGCGTTCTTCCTCCAGGCATTGGGTGTTAATGGTTTGGTGGTGGAGGAGGCCCAGGACCTGCATGTCCTTGGCAGAGTGGAAGGGGGGGTTGAAGTATTCGACCACGGGACGATGGGGTTGGTTGGTGCAGATATCCCAGAGATGTTCTCTGAGCGCTGTGCAAGTAGGCATCCTGTCTGCCCAATGTGGAGGAGACCGCACCAGGAGAAACGAATACAGTTAATGACATGTCGAAGTGCAAGTAAAATCTGATGGATGTGGAAGCCTCCTTTGGGGCCATGGACAGAAGTGAGGTGGGAGGTGGGAGGTGTGCCACGTGTAATTCCTACGGTGGCAGGGGAAGGTGCCGGGAGGGGAGGATGGGTTGGCACCATTGATTGAGATGGATAGATCTAGGAAGGGGAGGGAGGTGTATGAGATGGTCCAGGTGACCTTAAGATCGGGGTGGAATGTGTTGATGAAGTTAATGAACTGTTCAGCCTCCTTGCGGGAGCACAACCTATCACTATTACCCCCATCTCCATCTAGCACTCTCAGCTACCTTCCCTCCAGCCCCGCCCCCCTCCCATTTATCTCACCATCTCTTCAGTTTACACCCTCATTCCCGATTAAGGACTTTTGCCCGAAATGTCGATTTTCCTGCTCCTCGGATGCTGCTTGACCTGCTGTGCTTTTCTAGCACCACACTCTCGACTCTAATCTCCAGCATCTGCAGTCCTCACTTTCACCTGCCTCGTCATATTGGACGAGGTGCCTATAGAAATATAAGATGCATCACATAGAAATATGCGATTGTAGGATGTGTTAAGAAACTTCAACATGTAATGCTAGTGGTGGCAAAGCAAATCAGGGTAAACATGTGGAAATTTAATATGGTGCTTTTGGACGATGATGTTGAGGAGCTCACACAGATGAAAAACAGGACTTAATGGACTCCAAAAGTAACAGTCCTGAAATAGAAGAGATCTTTGCAAATTATTATCTCACTATTACTGAATATGTAGCAATGGAACCAAAGAACAATCCTAACTAGCTGGATGACAGAGAAAAACATTGGAAAAGGGTGCCAATGGTCAGAGACAGGTTGTAGAAGGATTGTTTTTCAGTCACAGTCACATAGGATGGTATATGTGACTTTGATAAGGGTTTTTGTTTCTGTGCTGCAATGGAAACGCGACTGAAAACGTTCAAATATGGATTTGCTGAAAAGATGGGCACAGATTTAGAAAACAAGAAGACATTCAATACTTTGGAGATGAGGAGGTTGAAATGAGTTGTGAGCTCACAGAGAACAAGAGTAAGAAGTAACAAGAACAAGATTTTCTGGGGAGAGGAGTGACAGTGACAGACTCAAAGGAGAATGGTAAGAACCTAATGTAAAAGAACTGCTTAAAATATTAGCTAACACGGGGACCAGAAAGGGAAATAAGATGGGAATCAGGCAATGGGAGCAGGAGGTGGATTGTTTAGATAAGGTGAGCTCAAAGAAGATAGAGAAAGAGGTGAGCTCAGGTATAGGGCAAGGGAAAAAACAGACAAGTTTGGTAATTGATTCCAAATGTTACACTTTGAAGCTAACTGATATTACTATGGCTGTATCCATCACTATCAAAATCCTAGAGATTACTGTTGATTAAAAGCTGGACTGTACCAGCCCTATAATCCTGTGTCTGGAAGATCGGGTTACAGGCTGGGAATTTTTTGTGGCAAATAACTCAATTCCTGTCTTTTCAATACCTGTCCACAATCCAGAAGATACAAGTCAGAAGTGTGTTGGAATAATCTCCAGTTGCCTGGATAGATGCAGCTCCAACAGCAGTCAAGAAATTCAATACCAACCAGGGCAAAGCAGAACACCAAATTAAGAATGTAAGAATAGGAGCAGGCATGGCCATTCAGTCCCTTAAGCTTGCCCTGCAGAGCTGAAGTGAAGCGTGGAGGGGACAGCATTTATGTTAGTAATTTGCCAGCATCTGCGGTAATTTGCTCCTTCTATGAATGAATGCCTGCCTTGTTCAGCCGTTCTTCATGTCAATCCTTTCATCCCAGAATCTGCCTCGTGAATCCATTTTGAAATGCCCTGCAAGATCATGGTTGATGTTTTCCAGGCCTCAACTCTTATTTTGTGCCAGTTTCTCTTGGCCCAACTTCTTTATATTACACAATTCTATCTGCCTCCCTTTTAAATACTTTCAGCGAAATAGCCTCCATAACCCTCTGGCGTAGAAAATTCCAAACATTCACTACCCTCTGAATGAAGAAATTTTCTTCATATCTCAGTTTTAAATGAGTGTCCCTTTATTCTGTAACTATGTCCCTTAGTTTGAGATTCCCGACTTATGGAAACACGCTCTCAACACCTCATGTTTTAACCCCCCAGAAAATCATGTATGTTTCAATAAGATAACCCATCGTTCTCCTAAACTCTATGAATGAATGACTGAAAACAATAAATGCTGGAGATCACAGCAGGTCAGACAGCATCAGAAGGCAAGTTAACATTTCAGGTCCAGGTGACTCTTCATCAGAGCTGAAGTGAAGTGTGGAGAAGACAGCATTTATGCTAGTAATTTGCCAGCATCTGCAGTAATTTGCTTGTTCTATGAATGAATGCCTGACTTGTTTAGCCGTTCTTCATGTCAATCCCTTCATCCCAGAATCAGCCTCGTGAATCAATTTTGAAATTCCTCCAATGCTGGTCTATCATTTCTTAAAAATGGGGACCAAAACTGTACACATACTTCAGATGCAGCTTTGTCAAGACTCTATATGGTCATAACAAGACTTCCCCATTTTTAAACTTCAACATTCTAGCAATAAAGGCCAAAATGCCATTTGCTTTCAAATTATTTGCAGCAACTGCATGATAACCTTTTGTATTTCAAACACAAGAACATTGATATCAATCTCTGTTGCACTTTCTTTGAGGGTTCTCTCCATTAAATAATAGTATGCCTTTTGATTCTTCCTACCAAAGTGAACAACCTCATATTTTCCTACATTAAACTCCATCTGCTAAATTTTTGCCAACTCACTGAGAACCTATTTATAGCCCCTTGCTGATTACTGTTGCCCTCATTGTAGCATGCCCTCCCACCTAATTTTTATAACAGCAAATTTGGAAACATTACACTCTGCCTACTCATTCAAGTTACAAATATGAACTGTAAATAATTGAGGAACAAGGACTGATCCTTTTTGCACTCCACTTGTTACAAATTTCTAACCTGAAAAAACACCCATTAATCCTGTTTCTCTCTCTGCTGTGTATTTATTCATTCTCAATCCATGCTAATGCACTAAACTCAATACCACAAGCTTCTATCTGTGCATTATTTTTAATGGGGCACTTTATCAAATGCCTTCTGGAAATCCAAATAAACTACATCTCTAGGTTCCTCTTTACCAGCTCTGCTTGTTATGCCCTCAAAGGATGCTAGCACATTTGTCAAATATGATTACCCAGTTTATAAATCATATTCACACTGTTTCATTACATTAAATTTTCTAAATGTCTTGCTATTTCTTCCTTAATAATGGACTTTAGAATTTTTCCTTTGTTAGGCTAATTTTTCAATTGGTAGGCAACTTTCTTTTGCAGCTTTCTTTTTCCCACCCTTTGTGAACAGGGGCATCACATTAATGGTTTTCCAATCTGCTGAAACCCTCCAGAATCCAGTGAATTCTGGAATATTTTGAGCAATCCCTCAACTATCTCTGCAGCCACTATCTGTAACACACTTGGATGCAGGCCATCACGTCTGAGTGACTTGTCTCCTTTCAGTCCCATTAATTTGTCAAATACTGTTTATAAAAATCATGAGGGGCATGGATGAGATAAACAGACAAGGTCCTTTCCCTGGAGAGGGCAGAGGCCAGAACTAGAGGGCATAGATTCAGGGTCAGAAGGGAAAGATATAAAAAAGATGTAAGGGGCAATTTTTTCATGCAGAGGGTGCTGCATGTATGGAATGAGCTGCCAGAGGAAGTGATGGAGGCTGGTACAATTGCAACATTTAAGAGGCATTTGGATGGGTATATGAATGGGAAGGGTTTGGAGGGATATGGGCCGAGTGCTGGCAGGTGGGACTAGATTGAGTTGAGATATCTGGTCGGCATGGACGGGTTGGACCGAAGGGTCTGTTTCCATGCTGTACATCTCTATGACTCTATGGTTCCTAAAAAATTCACAATTCTCTGACCTACCAACAACTTTCACTGCTTTGTGTGTCTGTGATTTTTATTGAACAGTCTCCTTGACTTGTTAAACAGGGGTGGTTCATGCTTCTCAATGAGTCCTTCTTTTTGATTGGAATTGTTTTTTGCTGCATGTTACAAGACACACAGCATGGAAACAGACCCTTTGGTCCAACTTGTCCATGCCAATCAGATATCCTAAACTGAACTAGTCCCATTGTATCCCTCAAAACCTTTCATGTACCTGTCCAAATGTCTTTAAAATATTGTAATTGTACCCACCTCTACCACTTCCTCTGGAAGCTCATTCCACACGTGCGTGTGTGTGTGAACAAGTTACTCTCAGGTCCCTTTTAAATCTTTCCCCTCTAGTTTTGGACTCTCCTATCCTTGGAAAAAGACCTTGGCTATTCACCTTATCTATGCCTTTCTGGATTTTATAAACCTCAATAAGGTCACCCCTTAGCTTCTGACACTCCAGGGAAAAACATCCCAGCATATCCACCTCTCCTTATAACTCAAACCCTCCAGTCCTGGCAATATCCTCGTACATGTTTATGTACCCTTTCTATAGCAGAGTGAGTAGAATTATAAGTAGTATTCTAAAACTGGCCTCAATGTCTTGTACACCCACAACATGACATTCCACTCCTATCCTCAAAGCTGTGACCAAAGCACCGCCTTCACTGTCCTGTCTATTTGTGACTCCACTTTCAAGGATCTATGAACCTGCACCCCAAGTCTCTCTGTTTATCTGCTTAAATGTCTGACACTACGCATCTAATGGTCTAATTTCCCATCTCACTCAAGAAAGTTCCTTTCTTAGAGTTCTGGAATTGCCTTTATTTAAATTGGGGATACTGTTCCTCTCCATCAAACTGAAGCTGAAATTCTACAATGTTTTTAGATTAGATTAAATTTCCCACAGTGTGGAAACAGGCCCTCCGGCTCAACCAGCCCACACCGACCCTCCGAAGAGCAACCCACCCAGACCCATCTCCTTAACACTATGGGCAATTTAACATGGCCAATTCACCTGGCCTGCACATCTTTGGACTGTGGGAAGAAACCAGAGTACCCAGAGTAAACACACGCAGACATGAGGAGAATGTGCAAACTCCACACCTGGGATGCTGGCGCTGTGAGGCAGCAGTGCCATCCACTGTGCCACCATTCCGCCCTTATTAACCTGACATCATTTATACATGACGGGATCGGAAATAGTTTGTTCCTTGGCAGGTTCTGCAACAACACTGCTTTAATAAAGAATCCTTGATGCACTCTAAAAAATTGTCTTCCATATTACCCTTGCCCATCTGATTAGTCCAGTCATACTACAGATTACGATCATCGAGAAGAATTGTAGTACCCTTCATTCACACTTCCACATTTCCTGATTTATGTTTTCTCCTGGAGAGAGGCAGCTCTTTGGGGACCTATAGACAACTCCCAGCTGTCACTTCTTTCACTTGCTATTCCTTATTTACACCCTATTGATTCTACATAATAATTCATTGCAACTATTTCACTACTCACAACTGCACTGGTACTTTCTTTTATTAACAATACTTGATTGGCTCCCCATCACTACCTTCAGTATTCACTCCCTTGACTAGTGACACAAGTACAAGATGCACTGTAGTAGCTTACCATGTTTCCTCATGACATTTACCACATAAAAGGACAAGGACATCAGATACATGAAAACACTACCAAATGCAGGTTTCCCTTCAAGCCAGATACCAAGGCAGCTTGGAAATGTACCACCATTTCTTCACTGTCACTGGTTCAAAAATCCTGGAATTCCCTTCCCAACATCACAATGGTGTCTCTATACCTCAACAACTGCAATGCTTCTTGAAGTCATCTTACCACCATCTTCTCCAGAGCAATTAGGGATGGGCAACAATTGCCAACTGTCCACCATGAACACATTTTTTAAAAGTCCTGGGCAGGGGAAGCAGCAGAGGTAGCTGAACAAATGGTCTCAATCGTTTGGGAGAAGTCTATAATATCCTTCAACCTGTTCATGGAGAAGTTGGGGAAAGGACTTGAGAAGGCTGTGCAAAGGGAAGCCATTGTTAGATCCTGGAATAGTCAGCAGTTTTGGCTGATGACAGCAGAACCCGGCAGAGCCAGCTATGCTGAGGAATGTAAAGCCAATTATCTGCCATAAGGATCCAAGTCTATGTTTCTTGAATACACTTCTTAGGGAAGAAAGGCTTAAGGTTGTACAGGGAAAATGTCAAGATGTGAAATAAAATTGGAAAAATAGGCCATGTGAAATGGTAAGGTTGAGGAGATCACCATGAAGGAGAAAGTGAGGACTGCAGATGCTGGAGATCAGAGCTGAAAATGTGTTGCTGGAAAAGCGCAGCAGGTCAGGCAGCATCCAAGGAGCAGGAGAATCGACGTTTCGGGCATGAGCCTTTCTTCAGTTTCCTGCTCCTTGGATGCTGCCTAACCTGCCCAGATCACCATGAATGTGGGCAGAGAGAAATTAAGAAAAATAGAAGAGTAATGATGAGAGGAAATGGTGGGTTGAATTGGTGGGTGAGAATAAATTGCTCAAGTAGATTGACACTTGACATTTACTTACAACACATTTTTCAACAGCTTTTGAAAAAAACACGGGATATTTCCCAAAGCCGGCTGTTACCTAGTATCTCCCCAGAGGAGGATAATGTTTGGCGTCATATCTGGATAGCACACGTATCTTCAATTGAAGCTGCACTTCCAAAATTTTCTGAAAGGTTTAATTTGCATGTTTTAATTATTTGTTTCAGTTTATTTTGCTGATTCTACTGTTTTTGGCCAATGAACCAGATGGCTTTTTTACAGATTAAATTAATTGTCTTATTTTCTCCTCATTTCCTAATTCATATCAAGTTCTGTTCACCCACACCCCTGTGCTCACGGATCTACATTGACACATTGCTTAACCAGGAACCTATTTTAAAATTCTCCAAATTTGTCATTCAAATTAAAATTCTTCTTTGACCTCAACTGAAGACTCCACCATCCCGTTGTTTTACAGAACACTCAACTGTGTCTGACCCATTTCCAATAACTTTTGCCCTCACTCCTTCCCATACTTCCCAGAACACCTTGGAGTTTTCCTTGTCCTCACCTGCCACACATTCAAAGGACTGACGTGATCTATATGGACTTCAGTAAGGCATTCGACAAGGTTCCCCATGGGAGACTGGTTAGCAAGGTTAGATCTCAAGGAATACAGGGAGAACTAGCCATTTGCATACAGAACTGGCTCAAAGGTAGAAGACAGAGGGTGGTGGTGGAGGGTTGTTTTTCAGACTGGAGGCCTGTGACCAGTGGAGTGCCACAAGGATTGGTGCTGGGCCCTCTACTTTTTGTCATTTACATAAATGATTTGGATGCGAGCATAAGAGG
>NC_057712.1:66845178-66867301 GCF_004010195.1 Chiloscyllium plagiosum | reverse complement strand
CAGGGTTGGAGGATCTGAGCTACAGGGAGAGGTTGAACAGGCTGGGGCTGTTTTCCCTGGAGCGTCGGAGACTGAGGGGTGACCTTATAGAGGTTTACAAAATAATGAGGGGCATGGATAGGATAAATTGACAAAGACCTTTCTCTGGGGTCGGGGAATTCAGAACTAGAGGGCATAGGTTTAGGGTGAGAGGGGCAAGAGACCTCAGGGGCAATTTTTTCACGCAGAGGGTGGTGTGTTTGTGGAATGAGCTGCCAGAGGATGTGGTGGAGGCTGGTACAATTGCAACATTTAAGAGGCATTTGGATGGGTATATGAATAGGAAGGTTTGGAGGGATATGGGCTGGGTGCTGGCAGGTGGGACTAGATTGGGTTGGGAAATCTGGTGGCATGGACGGGTTGGACCAAAGGGTCTGTTTCCATGCTGTACATCTCTATGACTCTATGACTGCTATCTGCAATTTCCACCATCTCTAGCAGGATGCCATGACCAACCACATCTTTTCATCCCCTCCACTCTCAGCATTCTGCAGTAGCTGTTCATTCCGTGACACTATGGCCCACTTCTCCCATATCATTCCTAACACTTCCACACAATCCCTCCCCCCCCCCCACCCCCGGCACCTTCCCATTCAAATGCAGAAAGTGCAACACTTGCTCATTCATCTTCTCCCCCTCATTGTCTAAGACCCCACTCACACCTTCCAGGTGAAGCAGTGTTTTATCTCTGTTCAATCTATTGTATTCACTGTTCATAATGCATTTTCATTTACATTGGTGAGACCAAACAGGGTGACCACTTTGCAAAACACCTCTCTTCCTGTCTGTAGGAATGCTCCCAACCTTCCAGTTGCTTTCCATTTGAATAAACCACCTTATTCTCCAGCTAGCATTTCTGTCCCAGGATTGCTGCAATGTTTCAATGAAACACAACACTAGCAAGAGAAATGACATCTCATTTTCTGTGGAGGCACTTTTTTTAGCCTCCAGGTATTTAATTCCACAGCTTCACAGCCTGATCTCATTGACAGTTCCTCCATTTTTATCTCCACAAGCTTCCCTTCTCAGACATTTCTGGTTTATATCTTATTTACTTTGCTCTCAGCTGACTTAACTCATCTTCACCCTCCCATACCTTAATTTGTACCTATTTTACATTTCTATTTCTGACCCCTTTCAGTTCTAAAGAAGAGTCACATTGGACTCGAAACACTATTTGTGTCTCTACGAATGCTGGCAGACCTGTTAAGTTTCTTCAGCTTTTCATGAGTTTGTTTAAAATTCTCATTTTTAAACTTCCTTAAGACCGTGCCTGTATTACTGTAACCCCCCCAGCCTTTCAAATCTCTGAAATTTCTGCCTATTTCCTAATCAGGCCTGAAAGTGTAAATCCTCGGTTACTGCAGAACCACACCTTGTACAACAGCCCCAGCCTTTGATGGTACTTGTGAACTCTTCCTCAACTTGCACCTTGATAATTTACAAAGATTTTTGAAGATCAATATTTCTATCTTGCTCCACCATTTAATCCTTTACATTTTCTAAAAAGTACTTCATTGTAAGAAACAGAGAGCAATTGTGATGTAAACATAATGAATTTAACTTTGCCTGTCTTGCTTTATTTTCATTGATAGATTAACATACATTTCAGCTCCTGAAGCACAATTTGGTGTCAGCTGGGGCAGTGCAGTAGAATTTATTGCTGCTGCTCATTTTCCCACAAACTTTAATCAAACTAATGTCTTCCAAGTGTACCTTCCTCAGCGAATGCTATTGGCACACGATAAAGCACCATCTATTCCTGACCTGAGTAAAAAGGAAAACTGGGCCTTGGTTGCACTTGACATCCTATATGAAGGAAACAAAATGACAGGTAGGTGATCCAGTTTTGCTGTGCTCAAAGCAACATTAAATATATTTTCCTTTACTGAACTTTTTTGTGAATACATCTTGTACAAACAGATGTAAGTTAGTATAGGCTGCGTCAAATTTTGTTAAAATACATGAATATGTTTCAGGAGAAATAACAGTAGATAATCTGATTAAAATGGTTCAATGATTTTTTAAAGCTGTAAATGAAGCACCAATCCTAATATGCATTTAGAACTGAAAGTCAGAAAATCCCTGCTGCAGACAACGTAAAACAATGTAATTGATCTGAAGATCTGAATGAATTGCTGAAAGTTGCTTGGTGTATTGAGAAATCGGACTCACTAGTGACACATAGACTTAGTCTTTTCATTGTGCAGAATGAAAAATCATCGTTATTAATACATTTATTGAAAAATTTTAAATAATTCTTTATAACATTTTTGTAACTATTGCTTGACCAGACAGAATACAGCCAAGCGTGGATGGTCCTAATGATTTAATATTCCACCATTTTTTAAAAAATCTATATGAAAATGAAGTTACATTCTAGAAAATGACAGTTTTAAGAAGAAACATAAGAGATTACATCTTTAAAGCACTGGTAAAGAATAATAAGGCAGTTCTTTTCTCCTCCATTTTCATTTCAGGCAATCTAGTGATTTGTGAAATATCAACTCTTCTCCCAGGTTCAGACACTGTTTTAAGTTTGCAATCTGCAGTCTTTGTTCAAGAAACGTTGTATAATTGACTTTACACAAAGTCCAAAATGATATTTTGTTTATTTTATATGTTGATAGAGAAAAACATTACAATCACATTTTCAAAAAATAATAATTTGAATAAATAATAAAGAATAAATAACAATTTGTTTCTTGGACAAATTAGATCCTCAAAATCATTGTGAAAGTTATGCAGCTGAAACTTCAAATGGCTTCTTCTAGTGTTGTAGTGCCCCTCAGTGGTCATTTGAATCGGAATAAAGAAATGAAGCTGGCTTCTAAATGAACTTGCTGCTTTTCAGTACTCAATTGTTCCTTTCTTCTTATGTTCACAACATCTTAAAAACTATCAAAATGCTGAATAACTATGTTTGATTCATTGTCATATTTGATCCATATCAACTAAACATAGCATGGAAAGAGCTCCTTTGGCCCACTAAGTTCATTCTGATCATCAAGTAGTCCCATTTTCCAGCACTGGACCTGTGGCCCTGCATGCTGTGATGTGTCAAGTGCTCATCTGAACACTTCTCAAATTTTTGTGCATGTTCTTGCCGCTATAATCCTTACAGAAACCACCAACTATCTGGGTGAAAAACCTCAAATCCCCTCTAAACTCCTTGCCCATTCTCTTAAAATTCTGTCCCTGCTTATTGACCCCTTTAATAACAGGAAAAGTTTCTAAGTACACCTGTCATAATTTTGTACACCTTAATCAGGTCCCCTCTCAGCCTTCTCTACTCTAAGGAAAACAACACGAGCCTATAGATTGCTCTGGCCCAGACAATCTCCTGGTGAATCTCCTCTACATCCTCTCGAGTGCAGTCGCATCCTTCTGATTGTGTGATGACCAGAATTGTATACAGATGCCACTGTGTACTTGCATATTATAAAGTGCCTAGCACCAAAATGTTTTCAAAAGGAGAGAGAAAAATCAACTTACTCATTAACTAGCAATTAGCCTTCTACTTTATATTGATGTAACTACCATCAGTTTTTACAAGTACTGTTCAGCTTCCTATTGGGATTAGCTGCTGCTCTGACTAGTTCACTATCTCACATTTACTCCCGCTGGTTTTATGGCCTCGAATTCTGCTCTTTCTGCTTTGTCACAGGGCCTGGTCTTCACAATGATGCTGACTGCCCATCTTGGAGCCTCTTCTCCCAAATCTTTTAATTACAGGAAGCACTGTTTAATGTTGTGCTTTACTTCACACATACCATCCTCTATTACCTTTGAATTAATTCAGGACAGTTGTTAACAAAGAATCCAAAACACATTTTAATTCATGTTATACTTATTACAACATACTAAAGAACACAATCAATTCTTCCAATTAAACTCGTAGAGATATTTTTGTGTTCCTTCATTCAACTGAATCAACATCAGTGCCGAGAATGGATCAATTTTTTACTTTGCATATTTGTGATACGTATTCATTCTTAGTTCTTTGAGATCCACAGCGTTTGCATTCTGACAGCTTACATTAAAAATTCAGTTTTATGACAGGACCAATTTTCACCCATTTAGCATCAACTGCAAAATGAAAATGTATCTACTCCTCAAACATTAACTTCCAATGTACACAAATTACTTACAGTACAGTAGGACTCCTTACAGTTGAGTTTTACACAACATTATAATAACTTGTTAGAATGTTTTGTCGGTTTTATTTCTGGAGCCATCAACACCCAATCTCTTTCTGAAATAGTTGACAACACATATTTACCAATGCATTTGATCCTTTAGTTCCAAATTCAGAAGAGTACCAACTACTGAAACTACGTGATTTTTGAAAATTCTTCTAGCAGTATCTTTATAGTCTCTCAGCAAATGCCAGGCTAAATTATGATCATATGAATTAGGAGCAGGAGTAGGCCAATTGGCCCCTGAAGCCTACTCCACCATTTTAAGAGTTGGTAGCTGCTTTCCTATACACCACTGTAACCTTTGAATCATTTATCAGTCAAGGAGCTATCTGACTCAGTATTAAAAATATCAAAATGATCCTGTTTCCACTGTTCTCTTGGCAAGGGAATTCCACAGACAAACAACTGGCCGACAGAGAAAAAAAAACCCATCTCCATCTTAAAAGAAGACCTCCAATTTATCAGCTGCATTCCCTTTTTATTAGTGTCTATTATAAGTGGATATATTCTTTCAGTATTCAAACTATCCATACTCTTCAGGATCATCCATATTTTAATTGTGGGTGTTTCTGCAATTCAGTCAGTCACACTCAGGGCTGAGATGAAAATTAATTTGCAAAGAATGCTTAGAAGTGACAAAGAGGAAAGAGTTTCATGAAGTCCTACAATTAGAGCAATATTTCAATGAGGCACTATATAGATTTCTTTCTGTTGGGTAAAACTAATGACTATCTTTAGATGATATTGTACTGCTTGATATGTAATTAACATTTATATTAAACTATTATTTTTGTCTTAGTAAGATTGCATTTCATTGCTTTCTTTATATAAAATTAAGTTTTAAAAGTTAAACATGTTCTTTCTATTCAGATGGCAGATTATTGAAGTTCTGGAGGAGAGCAATGTGCTCAGAAGGAGGGAGAGAGGAAGGTCGAAATTTGTTGGAAAATATTGTTTCAAACCCTGACCTCATTTTACCTGGAATACGTAAAATTCTTGTGGAGTTTATTAAGAATTATAACTGTTCTATAACTGATGCTTAAGCTTGTTTGATTCTTTGTGGAGATGAAACTTGCAATAAAGAGCAAATATGTTATAACAGAATTTTTTTGCAATCAGGATTTCAAAATATTTAATTGACAAGAAACTTTTACTCAAACCTAAAATTAAAGAGAAACCTCTCAGGCTAATTCTTCAATGAACTCAAATGACACCCAGACCTCAGTGACTTTGCCTTAATTGCAATAGGGTTGTGTCATATGCCACGCTTAACAGTATTGGCTGCACCCTTTAAGAAAGGAAAAAGTGTATATGATAAAGCTGCTTTAAAGGGATCAACAACTTTTGGGCAGGAAATTGGGGTAGAATTTCTATTCACAGACCATCTAATGAGGAGTGTTAATTAGTGGTCAAATCTGTATCCCTTGTAAATACATTGTTAATTAGTGCTGCTGTGCTGTGCTATCATGGCAGCAATATCCCATGAACAGGCAGCAGGTTGGCATTGTGGTATTAAGCGGTAGGTGGGAGAATAGGAAAGACAGCTTGGTGTGTAAAAGGGTCTAACAGGAATAGGAAGAGAGCACTAGATATTCTCTTTCTCCCAAGTGAAATGGTATAGGTACCTGGTTAGAGTATGGAGGGTTCCTACTGTGTGACAGTGAACCAGGTATTTAGGGCCAAGGGCAATCATCTCAGGAAGGGTTAAAAAGGATTTGATTGTTATTTTTCCTCATTTGCATTTCTATAAACAATAATCACAAAAGGATGGGATGAGGAGCTTGGTGTTAAACATGGCCTTCATAAAATGAGATGGCCTGGTTTTGATCACCTGGCTCAGTGTTTCAGAGACATTTTGCGGGTTTTCTTTCCCTTTCTTAGTCTTTGATTTTTCAGTTTTGTTTGCCTATCCCAGGAGATCCATGGCCACCAGGGCAGAGAGGAAATTATTCATGATGATCACCAGCATCAGTGTGAAACAGACTTGACAGTCTTTTCCTGCCCTTGAGATTTGCATGTCTTTAAGTCTCGAAGATTAACAACTTTCTGCAGCAAGGGCAGTTGCAGGCCAACCCTTCTTTTATCCAGAGGACAAGAAACAGACCTTTGCTGCCAATGGAAACCAATCCTTTTTAAGGCAGACAACACTAATTCTGTTTTGAGGACAATGTGAGGATTACCTCAGTATTCCATCAAATAAGGATTTACACCTTATGTCATTCCTCTGAGTTGAACCAGCGGCTGGGGCTTGGGTAACTTCAGTTCACAAGCCGCTGTTTTTATGTGTGAGCAACCTCTGGCCAACAAGCTAGTACAAGAAATTTGGGTTCAGAGATCTCAGATGTTCATTTGCACTAACCTTAACTATTGGGCTCACTTCAGGTAGTATTCTAAACAGTTTTAGAGTCATAGAGATGTACAGCACAGAAACAGATCCTTCGGTCCAACGCGTCCATGCCAACCAGATATCCCAACCTAATCTAGTCCCATTTTCCAGCACTTGGCCCATATCCCTCCAAACCCTTCCTATTCATATACCCATCCAGATGCCTTTTAAATGTTGCTAGCCTCCACCACTTCCTCTGGCAGCTCATTCCATATACGCACCACCCTCTGCGTGAAAAGGTTGCCCCTTAGGTCCCTTTTATATCTTTGCCCTCTCACCCTAAACCTATGCCCTCTAGTTCTGGACTCCCCGACCTCAGGGAAAAAACTTTGTCTATTTACCCTATCCATGCCCCTCAGGATTTTATAAACCTCTATAAGGTCACCCTTCAGCTTCCGACGCTCCAGGGAAAACAATGCCAGCCTATTCAGCCTTCCCTATAACTCAGATCCTCCAACCCTGGCAACATTCTTTGTAAATCTTTTCTGAATCCTTTCAAGTTTCACAACGTCCTTCTGATAGGAAGGAAACCAGAATTGCACACAATATTCCAAAAGTGGCCTAACCAACTTCCTGTACAGCTGCAACATGACTTCCCAACTCCTATACTCAATGATCTGACAACACAGGAAAGCAAACCAAATGCCTTCTTCACTATCCTATCTACCTGTGACTCCGCTTTCAAGAGCTATGAACTTGCACTCTAAGGTCTCTCTGTTCAGCAAAACTCCTTAGCATGTTACCATTAAGTGTATAAGTCCTTCCAAGATTTGTTTTCCCAAAATGCAGCACCTCACATTTATCTAAATTAAACTCCATCTGCCACTCCTCAGCCCATTCGCCCATCTATTAAGGAAATGGCTGCATTTGGTCTGGCACACACTGCAGAGGGCACATTTCCCACATATTAGAGCTGCAGTTCTTGTTTTAATGATATAGCACACATACCAATCTGTTTGATATACTATGTGTCATCTCCAACAATTGGCTTTATATAAAGCCACTGCATTTATTATGTTTAATATTCAACTATAGCCTTTAATTAATGCTTGGAACCTCAATGCAGATCCTTACCATAGGGAACCCAGGTGTAGGAGAAAGTGACCAGGAAATCAACCACCTTCACTCTCAGGTTCACCTGTGCAGAACCCAGGGTGGTTATAAACAGGGCATATTGAGGGAAGTAACAGCAGCAGCAAGACACTCTCTTCGTCCTCCTAGCTGTCTTCAGTGTAGAGTATGGGAAATTATACTTTTACTCTGACTATAGTGAACATGTATCAAAGGAGCCATGTCATCGTGTTGTCAGATCACATGAAGTTGGAGCCTTGGTCTGCAGGATCTATGTAAGATATCCTTTCTTTATCATCCTCTGATATAGTTACATGCACAAAAATCTGTTTCTTTTCATTCACTCGAATGTAAATCTCACATTATTTTACCCAGAACCCAAACAGCAACAGAGTAGCCCAGCAGCAGTTGCCTGTTTATTGACATGGCTTGAGTGTGCAAATACACATTTGGTCACAAGCTGTCATAATGGAAATGCACTTTATCTTGATCACACAGTTCCCTGCTCCTCTGTAGAGGGCGCTGCAGTACAAAACTCTCAAAATCTATGGGAATGATATAAAGGTTCCAGAAACAAGTGGTTCGACTCAGCAGTCCCTATCTGCATTTATTGTTTATTCAAGCTTTCCTCAACTAGCTATATTAACCTAACACTTTATTTCTTTCTCCCTCAAATGATTATCTAGTTTCTCCATTAATGTGCCTATACCATTCATGCCAACTACTGCCTGTTCTCAGAACATGCTGGGTAGACATTTCTTCATAAATTCCTATTTGTTTAATTAGTAAATAATTTACATTGATACTTCGAGCTTCTTCAAAAGTGGAAACACCCACATTGTATCATAATTTTATTGACATCTCTGCCCCTCAGCGTCTTTTCATGGGAAAACAAATCAAAGCTATTAATTTTTTTTTGAAAAATGTATTTTGTTCATAACATTTATAAAGATACATTACATAACTTTTCAAATTTAACATTCAATAAAGTGCAATGCAGATTATTTTCCTTCAATACAGTGCAAAAGCACCTCACTTGCCATTACAGATTATATTTACACCGCATATTTACATTTCATGTTCAGTATTCTTTGGTGCATACTCTCTGTTTGAAGTGTTACATTTATGCAGGTGTACTCTTGGATTGCTGTGGGCATCTGGCCTTGACCTCTGCTGTAACCTGCTTTCACTTTGGTTTGTAGCGGACACTAACCACACTGCACGAGGTCCCCACTTTACATTGTTGCGCTGATGTTTTGACTTAATATTATTTTGTTTTCAGGACCTATTTCTACAAATAAAATTTCCACTTGTTTTAGTATCATTTCAGTTATTGTCCATGTTACACTTTATCATAATGTATGACGTATACACATCATTGCATGTCATGTCCCTATGCAGCCAGCCCCCTACCTTATCCCTGGAACCCCACATTTCCCATGGCTCATCTACCTAGCCTATATATCCCTGGACACATTGGACAATTTAGCAAGGCCAATCCGCCGAAACTGGACTGTGGGAGGAAATCAGAGAACCCAGAGGAAATCCACGCAGACACAGGAGAACATGCAAACCCCACAGAGACAGTCCCCTGAGGATGGAATCGAACTCTGTCCCTGGCACTGAGAGGCAGCAGTGCTAACCATTGAGCCACCTTGCTGCTCGTCATCACATGTTCACTATCCTTAATTATGCATCATTGTACATCAGAGTCATGACAGTAATATTAATCCTGATGGGAGAAAGTTGTTTGCAATCAAAGCAATGTTGATGTTGTAAAACAAAAATTTTGATGGGAAAGACCTGTACAGTATCCAAAGGTTTTTATTTGCAAACGAGAAACCAAGGCTGTTCCTCTCTGTATTAAGTTCATTGATGCAAACTTCTGGAGTTTCAAAAATGCCTGCTGTGGGTGAGACACAGGAGGCATACAGGTTTATGGGTTATTTGCTTCTGTACACAGGTACGGTAAAATTGTTTTTCCTTTACTCAATTTATTGCATTGTTACCCGTGACCTGAGGAACACTCAGGATATGGATTGTAGTTCCTCTGTGTGTCATCTTACTCAAGTACTGGGGGTCAGTTACTCAGTTGGCTGGATGGCAGGCTTACAATGCAGCATGATATCAACAGTATGAGTTCAATTCCTGCATCGACTATCAAGGACTCTCCTTCTCAACCTCTACCCTCGCCTGAGGCATGGTGCCTCTCAGGTTAAATCATCATCTTTCTCTCTTTCTGAGAGAGTAGCCCAAGGACTGTTAAGGCTACAGAGACTTTACCAACTGCCTCACTACCTCGTGTGAGTTGCCTCCTGCAAGCACGAAGGCAAAATGCCAGTGATGGGGTATTTTGATAATTGACCTGCTATAACTGAATAGCTGGAAGCATGCAGAGCTATGGCAGGTGGGTTCTGTGGTTGACCTGTATGATTGATATGTGAAGGTGAGATGTAGTGTCAGAATATACAAGCTAAGTGTTGACTATCAGGAACTGCTGAATGAATTTCCCAAAGACAGGAATTATGTCAACAGTGTGTGTGTCACAGGTTTAGCCTCACACCTTCCTATGATAGATTAAATGTTCTAATACATTTGCTACCATGAATATTCATTAGTGTAATAAATTAGGCTTTTAATTTTTATTTTGTTAAATTAGGTTCTACCTCGAAGTTAATAGCATTGACACATCAGTATCTCATGCAACCCAGTTCACCACTCAAATTTGTGCTGTTGTTTCTGAGATGAGCAGTTGTCTATATTGAACTCTGTGGCACAAGAGGCGTTTGGGGGTGGAGGGGATGGAATGTGTGACAAGTTTGGCATTTAGTTCAGAGTAGGCAAACGAGACAAGGGATGGAGGACAGAGGAATGTGTTCAGGTGCTGGCAGGAGGATGGAAGGCCCAGGTGTGGTGGTTGTATGTGGGGTGAGTACTTCCAGGCAGAGACGGTGAATGAGAGACCTAATTGGTGAGTCTGGTGCTGTCAATGTAAGGGCTGTTTGGTTCCCTTTGAGGGCACTTTGTGGTAGATGGAACAATCATGGGGGGGGGGGGGGGGGGGGGAGTTGGATCCAGCAGTGAGGAAATCCAGCATTGGGTATTCATAGTTCTCATAACACAACAGAAGGACATTTGATGTGCAGTTCTGGGTGTGAAAAGAATCGTCAGACTCCCTGATCATTATTTCTATGGAAGAAAACCATGGGCATGCATTCCCTCATCCCTATGTCTACCCTCTTTAACACTTTGCAACTATCAGTCTCATTCACTCAATATTCCTGCATCAATGTGAGCCGCAAAGGATGAGAGGAAGAAGAGCTCTTGTCTATTAACAACAGAGTGCAATGGCAACAGCAGGTATCACTAGAAGAGGAGGTAGAGCTGGATGCAGTCATCCAGGATAGATCTTTTCTAAGAAGGACATAGTCCTGTCAACACATCCTGAGGACAAGAACCAACTATCTCCAGAGATGTCAAAGAGTTGATGCCATCGATGACTGATTAGGTCCTGGGAGTATTAACCGAGCAATGTCAGATTGTCCATTAAGACCTGCTGCCTCACGAATTTGGGAGAACCCCATGCTGGTATCTCGTAAGATTACTGTGTAGCTTAATTCTTACCCACAGCTGTGGTATGCAGGTGACTTCTCACAGACTGTCATACATTGGCATATAACGGAGGTGACCAATGCTCTATTTTGTTGCGTCACATGCATCATCCATGTTTCCATTGAGGAAGACAGTTGGCAGCAGTATCAGCCACGTTCAGTGCTAGCGCTTGGTTCCATGAGTGAAAGAGGTTATCAACTGCATTCCTGTGGCCCTTAAGAGCTTCTCAGAAACAACAAGTGTTTTTGTGATTCACAAAGGCTTTCACTCCTTGGATATCGAACTGGCATGCAACTACAGGCTTAGAATATTGCAGGTATGCGCTCATCCCCAAGGGAGCTGTTGTAATACATGCATCTTTGCTCACCTCCAGCTCTCAGAGATTTCCAAAGCTGCAGGCCAGTGACAATGATGAGGGCTGTCTCCCCTACACTGACTCCAGTGAGACGGACAAATGCTGCAGGTGAGCACATGTATCCACCAGAGCCATTGTTGAGCACATTAACCTTTTAGAAAAGGGCTTCTTGTGCTTTGGCTAGTCTGAAAGAACTTTGTCATAAGCAGTCGAGAGGATGTCATGAATAAATTTGACTGTGGCATGGACACATAGTACAAGGAACATCAACACTCCTCAGATGACAATCATTTTTGGGGCTTGAGGAGGAGGTATTGAATACAAATGAACCTTCATTGGAAGCCAGGACAATCTGATCTATAAAGGTTCAACCAATAAAGTATCCCACCATAAGATCTCCATTGTAACCCTGCAATGGATAGGGGTCAGGTCAAGCTACCACAGAAACAAGATTTTACTTAAACCTTCAGGAATTGTTGAGGTTTGGAAGCTGCTATACATCTTTCCCTGCGACAGCAAAACACTTGAGTTCTCTCTCTGAGTTTTCTCTTGATGTTCTTTCCTCTGGGACTGGAAAATTGCATGTGAGACAATTTATTTTTACTGAATTTGCTTTTGCCAAAAATGTGTTTATGGAATGTTACTATATTGGAACAGTTGCTGTTTACTAGTTAAATAATCTACTATTCCGTTAAGTTTTCCAGTAGAGCTGTTGTTCCAATTCTTATTTCTTTTGTTTGTATTTTTATTGTAGGTGTAAGAACAAAGGGTGTTTTGCTTCAAGCCTGGTAGTTTGACAAATTGAATTACACATGGAACACAATGCGTTATACTTGCCTTTAGAAACAAGAAAAAGTTGGGGTCTAGGCTATCTTCTTAATATATTTTGAAGGGTTTGGTCTGGTCTGCTTGTCTCGCATGATAAAGTGCACAATTAGTGACGCATCAAGTGATATTGTCTGTTTTCATACCCAGTACACACGTGGACTGGTTAGTCACAAATCACATCCAAGCACCCAATAAAACCAAATTTCCAAATGCTTTGGCATCAATTGCATGTGGGAATAAGGATAATCACATGTAAACACTCTTCTGGTGCAGCTACGCACTCACACCAACACATTACTGATGACCCCAGGAGAGATTCTTGTTGGGAAGTGCGATATTTGTACTTAGTGGTACTTAATGGTCCTCAGAGATCATTATCCAGGCCACAATAGCCAGCTGGGAGAACTTTCTGATACAATCAAAGAGCAGCTTTCCCTGATTCCCTGTAGGAAGTTCTGTAAAAGACATCTCTGAACCATGGGACAGCTCAATGTAAATGCTTGACATATGATTGGGAATCTCCGCGCGGAAAAATCTTTTCATCTGCAGTGTCCTAGCAGTGATGCACAACCTTCCTACAGCAGCAGGATCATTAATAGCCCACTCATAGCTGCTGCATTGTCAGCTAATGGCAGCTTTCTCCTGCGAAAAGCTTCCCCTCCACAGAAATCCATGTGTTTGAAACAGCAATTATTTCCCATGCAAACTGCTAACCCTTCCCAGAGTCATACAGCATAGAAACAGATTCTTTGGTCCAACTAGTCAATGCTGAACATAATCCCAAATTGGTCCCACCTACTTGTTCCTGGCTCTTTTCCCTCCAAGACTTCCCTGTTCACATACTTAGCTAAAATTGTCTTTTAAATGTTGTAGTTGTGCCCAAATCCATCACTTCCTTAGGAAGATCATCCCACATGCAAACCTCTGTGTAAAAAAAGTTGCCTGTCTTTTTTAAACCTCTTTCCTCTTACCTTAAAAATATGCCCTAGCCTTGAAATATCCCAACCTAGGGAAAAGACACCTACCTTTCACCTTATCTTTGCCCCTCATTAGTTTATAAACAGCTATAATGTAATCTCTCAACCTCCTATGTTCCAATGAAAAAAGTCCCAGCCTTTCTTGATGATTCAAACCTTCCATACTTGGCAACATCCTGGTAAATCGCTTCTGATCCCTCCCTTGCTTAATAATATCTCACCTATAATTTTAATTGTAATCATGCAGAAAATGGGAAAGGACAGAAGGTCAGACATAGTGCACACTTCCAGTTGTACTGTTGAGAATGACATGCCACTGACACTACTCAGCATGACCACATGTATGAGTGATATCATTTAAAAAATACTTAACTTTTATCCCTGCAGCCAGGTTTGTGGAGCCATGCTCTGTGTTCTGATCCTCACATATGCAGGGATTGTTCTTGAAGATTTCCTGCACTTACTAAACCCACCCCAGCACCACCACCTCACCCTGATCCCTCATCCTTGCCAGAAACTTGAGCTCCCTCCTGGCCTCAAGTTCTTCACGGTACACCATGAAATTGGACATTGAGTCTATTGAACAAATTCTCGGTAGTCAGACCTTGAGCATTAACAGACTTTATTACATGGCCATGGGGAAAATGTCATGCCTCACAGCGAGAGAATGTTACAGCTTATATAGTATCTTAAGCAGGGACTGATCGTTAGTCACAAAGTCATGGGGTTGTTGATGTCACCAGTCAGCACAGGTTGTGGTCACAGATGTTTCCTTATCAAGCAGGGCTGGAGGGATAACAAACACTCAGTGTTTGCACCAGATCCTGCAAGAATCAGGAAGACTAGCGACACAAGCATCAGAAATCAGGAAGGTAAGTGACACAATGAGGCATACATCGTTATGAAAGCAGAACTAGACTGGAATTCAGGGAAAACACTGATTCTCAAGTCATCACAAGGTTATCTTTTGAAAACAGCTAAGGCAGCACTTCTCTGAGCAGGCATGTCAGCAGTTATAGTTTGGTCCTGTAAAACCAGTTTATGTGACAAAATGGTTGTTAATTCTAGGGGGCCCAAATTCTCCTCCACAATCCATCCTCTTTGATCATAAGATCAAATGAGTAACTCAGAAAAGCAGGTCAGGAGGTTCCACAAATGGGGGAACATAACCAGAGCCCAGTGGGTTGTCTGCTGGTGAGAGTTCAGAATCATAAAAATAAGCCTTGAGCTCTGTAGTGGAGGATCTCGAGGGCAGAAAGGCCTGGGGCTCCATATCAGGGGAGGAGTGTTCCTTAGGGGGCATCCTGACCAACTGCATAGTCAAGGGTTTAGAGAGGGGTGCGGCTAGGGTGGCTACTGGGCATCTTATTTGCTGCATTGGCTGGTTATTATTGTCATTATAATCATTGTGTGTTGTATTGCCATTTCTTGTTTAAATACCAACTGTAACATTCGCCTCCACAGACTGTCACAGCATCATAGAATCTCTACAGTGTGGAATTCAGCCAGCTGAGTCGATACCAACCCTCCGAAGACAATCCCACACACACACACACACAATCCCCACCCCCTTACTATATCCTTGTAATCTTGCATTTCCCATGGCACATCCCTGGACACTATGGGCAATTTAGCATGACCAACCCCCTAACCTGTATGTTTTCTTTGTAATGTCACACCTTGTCGATCAAAGGAAGAAGATGCTATTATCCAGCAGCTTGCAATGTGTTTATAGTGATTGGAATGAGATTGGCAAGATGGATCTCACTGAGTAGGATATCCCTGATTGGGGCTGTTAACCTGGGCAATCAGGGAGTCCTGGCTGACCGATATAAACAAGAGTGTCAGGGATTCTCTTCACTCTAGGAGCTGGCTCTCGATAAAGGATGCCTTGGGTGAGTTATTTCAGTATTGTTGCTGCTTCCCTTTTAAAGGGACAACACTGTGATATAAGGAGACATGGTTTCTTGCTAATGCTGCTCATTCCTGTTTAAAAAATCATCGAATCATTAAATGGTTACAGAGCAGGAGAAAGTCATTCTACCTGTTGCATACAATTCTGATCTGTTACAGCAACCTAAGGAATCAGTGGGTAAACAAAATTTCCACCTGTTTCCAACTAACATGGACATACCACACATTACAATCACAGCATTCAAAGTCAGAGGGAATGCATTTTGCACTTTATGTGCCTGTTTAAAATGGTACTAGAACATCATCTGATGCCGGTAAATGGACAATCCTTTCTATTTCAGTGTTAGGCACCCTTGTGGTGCAATGGTATTCTTTCCTACTGCTGAACCAGAAGGACCAGGTTCAAGTCCCACTTGATCCAGAGGTGTCTGAACAAGTTAATTAAAAATATCCATCTCTCCTGTGAATTCTAACCGTGAGAACCCTTGGTCCAATGAGCATTGAAATAATTAAGCAATAACAATCTCATTTTGCCAAGGCAGCTCACAAATCTCAACTAAAGGTTGACTCAGCTGGTTAGGGCTCTCAATCATTTGTTTCCATATTTCAAATACATAATTTGTTTATCTGAGTTTTTTTCCCTCTTATTAGAAATTTTCCACTCAGATACTAACTGTTTCTGGGACTGTGTATTCAGGCTGCTAAAGTTTGTTGTCATTTTTCTATGCTTTTGGACAGAAGTTCAAGATTAAATATGGAGTGTATGTGCATGCTCCAGAACACTTAGGCATTGTACGTTGCTGTGACAACATGCATACTGTGACCTTGAGTTAAGGATAGTGATAGTAAATAATCAACATTTTTGACCATGTTATGAACACTCCTACTTGACCATTAGCTTCTGACTCACATGCAGAGGCTGCCCAGAATCACAAGAATTCTGGATCTGGAGTAACTGCCAAGAACTCTAACAATCTGTAACTAAAATTGCTCTGAAATAATGGTGTTTATAAATAATTCCTCTCAGTAAGTTGGATACTATTGTCTGTTATAATAAATGGGAGTATTGTCCATGTTTTATATTTATTTGACTTAGTCAAGAGCCAGTCTCCAACTGTGCTCCACTCATGCCATTTTTGTCCTAATTCTGTTGGATCTTTCTGTCACTTGCACACCTTTTTTCGGGCCCCAATACCACATACTAACTGCAGCAAATGGGCATGTAATACAAGGAAATGTTCGGCTATTTTGAGGTGCCTACATTCACTCTTATGGCCTGTGATCAAATTCCAAGTTCTATCCTTGAAGAAATATTAAAAAGGCATTTTTTCCCCTTTTAAATCTAATGCTACATTTTACATTGCATTTTCTTATGGTTACATAATTGGGTACTAAATTATATGTCTCTTATAAATGATAGGGTAGAATACAATACAATCTGTCTGACAGATCCATCAGTAGAACTTGATGCCCTCTGTGACATTCTAAGCACTGACCTCAGCCATGTGCAATATTAAGTGTTGCAGTGCTTACATGTTTACGACTTGCTCAAGGACAAAAACTGAATGTCTAGACCCCTAAGAGTCTGCATTTGCTTATACTATTTTAGAAACAGATGATATAAGAATTCTGTATAATTAAGTGGCCTAATATTTTACCATCTACATCTATAATAAACATTCACATCTCAGAAATACAGAAGCAAAAATGACAACACAAAGAAGTTCTCATTTCCATATAGCGCACTAAATAAAATTATAGGTCTCTGTAGCAGCATCAGATTGGTATGGAAGGTTTGCAATTTTGATTTTGTGTAGTAAAATTACAGTATTTTAGTTTGTCACTCTTCACCTCTCCTGCAGGCTACCATTTTTTCTGCCACTAGGCATCTGTTAATGGTGCTTCTGACTCAGAATAAAGAAATGATGGGACTTGCTATTTAGAGGAAGCAGTGGGCACATATAGTCAATGCCCACCAACCCAATTCCTTTCAGAAGACCACATATCATCGTGAGACTGAAGTAGTCAATTCTGATGGCGATCAGCTGCAATTACTTATTTTGGAGCTGTGACTACCCCAGCCAACTTTTATCTGGGAAACATAATTAATAGATGAAGCAATTGTGGGTCACATCACCCTATCAAATTAGGTCTTGAAGTTGCCCTGACCATTTAAGTGATTCCATCTCTTAGTTGGACTGAGTCAGCAGATAAGCCTGTAGATGGATGAGAGTTCTATTCCACCAACTTTCAATTAGTGGAGTGTGTCCTGTACAATTTTCCGACCATCACCTTGGATGCACCACAGGGGTTGCTCAGGGTAATGTCCTAGGCTTAATGATTTTCAATGATTTCATCAACCTTCCCTGCACTATTAGGTCACAAGTGAGGATGTTCACTGAAGAGTGCACAGTATTTAGTTGCCATAGCAACCCCTTAGGTAATCAAGCAATCCATGCCTGATTGCAGCATCCAGACTTCAGCTGTTAAGTTGCAAGTAACAAGTGCCGAGCAATGGTCATTTTCAATCTAAACATCTTCTTATGACATTCAACAGCAGAACTTCCATTGTAAATCCCAACAATAACCACTTAGTTATTGAGCAGAAGCTCAAACAAATCAATGCTGTTGCCAGAACGGGTAATCCGTTATGATTAATTTACCTCCTTGCTCATCAATACCTTTGTGACATTTACAAAACACTTGAGAAATTCAACACCATTCAGGACAAAACCATTGGCATCCAATCCACCAATTTAAACATTCACTCCCTCCTCCACTATTGCAATGTAAACCATCTACAAGATGCACTGCAACACCACTAATCCCTTTAATAATACTTTCCAAACCTGTGACTTCTACTGGCTAGAAGTACAAAAGAAGCACATGCATGGGAATACTATCGCCTACAAATCTGTCTTCGACCAAACGCAGTCCCAATTTGGATACATATTGCTATTCCTTCATTACAAGTGTGTCAAAATCCTGGTAGAATTGTGTGAGCAATTTCACCTCATGAACTGTAGAAGCTCGAGAAAATGCTTCATGTTTTCAAGACATGGAAAATAACTACTGTAATTATCAATGGCACCCATATGAATGAATGGAAAAAATGTATGGTAACAGATCATGCTATCTGAAAAGGAAGAATGTACAGGTTTATGGAGAGAACATAGATGAATGGAATTAGATGTGTTACTCATTTGGAGAGCTGGTGCAGACACAATTGTGAAAGAGCCTCTTTCCACACAATAATAATTGCCTTATTATGTGACGTTGGGTACATGAGCAATTCGTCACACTGTCGGTAGCTAATCTTTAATGTTAGGACATACTTCTTTAACCTCATCAAAGGTGGACTAAGAAAATATTTGATGAGGCCAATATTTAAGCCACTTTATTTCAGATGATGTGAATGTGCAGGTAAAGTTTTTTTCCCCTCCATCAAACCCATTTCAGTGACTTGTCACATATAAAAAAAATTCCTAACCACTTGCCTCTGTGCAGTTCTCAGCTTGTTCAAAGACTTGCCATTTGAAGATCTGACTGAATTTGCTGCACTTAACTACCAATCTGCCACTTTTAAAAAATCTCTCCCTGCTCAGTGAGATAATGATAAACTTCTCAAAGCAATAGTGACTTTTTTTTAAATCAATAATTGAAAGAGGCTAACAAACAGCTTATTACTTAGTCTATTGAGAAATATCAAAGTTTAGCTTGTTGGTATTTAAATAATCTATTATCTCGGTTTCTTCTTTACAAATCATAAGAGTACAGTTTGGTTTATATTTAAACTAACACTTAAAATTGTTTCAGTGGAACTTCCTTTAAAATTCTGAAAACTGTCAGGTACATAATTGTAGTTATCCTGAAGTGGTGAGAAAATTGCATACAGTGCATGAGCATAGGAAATGGCTGTTAAAATGATAATTGGGATCCAGCAGTGAAAATATTGCATAGGACATCTAGAGAAACTGAAAGGCTGTTACTGAAAATTAGATGAGAATTTATAAACAGATAACAGGTTATAAAATGACACACTGTCAATGAATGTGATTCACTGTGTGCACTTAATGACATTTAGCAAAAGATACAATTTAAAATTTACTTGTTCCATTTGGAAGTTGCAATGTGTCAATGCACAAGACAGAAAAATAGAATTTTTTAACCGCATATAGCATTAATTTTAAAAGCATACTCCTAAACAACAAAAGCCAAAACTATTCACTTCCTCTTCTCCTGTCATCATAACTTCTTCCAAAGTACCCATTTTACCACTCTGTCCTCACAAATCCTAGCAAGCCCTTCAGTACTCTTTGACCTTTCAACTCACTTGGTTTCATCCCAGGATTTCTTAAGTCAGTCAAGAAAGTCACGTCATATTCTTCACCTCCTGCTCCTACTTTAAGACACATTGACAAAACTTTTTGCCAGTCCTAATCTGTACATAGCAGAGCGTCAAATTGTGTTTGATAATGCTTCTGTGAAATGTATAGGATGTTTTACAACTTGATTTATAAACCTGTAAACAGTGATTTATAAATGCAAATTGTTGTTGAGTTGACAGTTGCAAAGTATCTACTTTGACAAATAATCCTTGATTACAACTATTTTACCTTAATAAAGATCCATATCAAATGATGTTAAATACAGCTAACTTTAAAGGTGATTTGAGGGGAAAATAGGGGACATACTCACTGAATGTGTTGAGCTTGAAAAGGAAGCTTGGAATGATAACAGTCTCAGCATTGACAATACCCAGTCATTGCAGAGCAGCAATTACAAAATCAAACAGAATATTGAAATATATTACCACACCAGCAGTGTATACTGCTGAAACTAAAAGCAACCTGCTGCGGATATTGAAAAGAATAGAAAATGCTTGAGAAACTCAGCAGATCCAGCAGCACCTGGGGAGAAATAAACTTTTCAAGTCCAATATGACTGTTTCAGACTGAGATCTGAATCAATTTCTTCCTCAGAGGCAATGTTGCCACCTCACAGATGAAAAAGTATGGGCATGCATCCTGCATTTTCTGGTAAGCTGCCTGATATGTTTAAAATCCATAGTTTGCAAGTTGTTGATATAAATGACCATGGTTTCAAAGGTGGTATTTGTTGATGTGGTCTCTTAATGCAAACATTAGCAAACTAAAAGAGAAACTGAATCACGTTTGTACAAAGATTAAAACTGAAAAAGAAATATTGCACATGCAGACTGAGAAGATGGAGGCTGGATGCAGGAACTGGTATAGAGAAACACAGTTGCTGTATTTGTTTCTGTTAATGCAGATAACATTACCATCAAAAATTGAGGAACTGTATAGCATGTGCCATTTTGGTGAACACAATGCTTGTGAAACCTGAGTTGTTTGTTGGGTGTTGCTGATCATCTAAATCTTCAAAGAAAAGGTGTAGGTGCAGTAAGCAGAGAACATTCACAGCTTTTAAGGTCTTTGTAGGTGAAAACAGTGCCATGTAGGCTGAGGGGCGTATCAAGCAAATCAGCGAAATCGGTATCTTCTGCTCAACAGTTAATTCATTCTTTGTATCAACCACATTTTGCCTGTTAATTCGTGGTTAATTTACATTTATTTTGGGTTAGACTGTGAGGAGAAAAGTTTTAAAAAGTAAACTCAGGCTCATTGGGTTTTTCATTTGGGGTCATTTGGGACATTGAATTCTTTGATGTTAGTAGACTCCATGGGAATCAGACCAATAATACTTAGCAAGGGTCTCAGAATGTGTTCCCATAGTGTGTAAGCACAGAGTTGTGGGAAAACCTGGCATAAAGATATCATCTGTCAGTTTAGATATCAAACTCAGTTCTGTAAAAGTTACCATGGTACCACTTGAATATGAGCACAGAGCTCTCCCAGAACAATGGCCACCTTTATCTCTGAAATAACTGGTAATTTATGTCAGTGCTGTATTTCTGCAAACTAGAGCATACAGTTGCCTGCAAAACACAAAATGATTGCACTTCATTGGTCCTGAATTATTTTGCAATGAGCTGAGGATGTGAAATGGACTATGCAAATTCTTCCTTTCTATATTTTGTATATTTTCAATTCACTTAGTTTTGTTCCATTCTTCTTTGGCTCTCACTCCATATTATCGTTTGAAATCTGCTTCTGTTTCACATTTCTCTTCAGGTTTAGTTATCTGAATCCGGTCCTGTCTTCATGCTATGCTAAAGATTGAGGGAAGGTATCTAGTGAGTTTGATTGTGAGGCAAAGAAGCTCAACTAGTCAGGGCCTGCGAATCTTATCAGATTGAGTGAATCGGTTGGAGAGACAGATAGAAGCGATGAGGAATTTGCAACAGCAAATGTATGTGATGGATGGCAGTTATAGGGAGGGGGCAAAGTCTCAGGTACAGTCACATAGATGGGTTAACTCCAGGAAGGATAAGTGAGGTAGGCACCTAGGGCAGGAGTCTTTTGTGGATATACCATTTCAAACAGGTATGCTGTTTTCGAAAATATAGGGTGTGATGGATTCTCAGGGGAACATAGCTCGAACAGCTAAGTTTCTGGTATTGAGACTGGCTCTAATGCAATGATGCGTAGGTCGGCTTCCAAGAGATCAATTGTGTTAGGGGATTCTGTAGTCAGAAGTACAGACAGACGTTTCTGTGGCCAGCAGAGAAAAAGCAGAATGGTGTGTTGTTTCCCTGGTGCCAGGATCAAGAATGTCTAAGGGTACAGAATGTTCTCACGGGGGAGAGGGGCCAGCA
>NC_057712.1:66827409-66840882 GCF_004010195.1 Chiloscyllium plagiosum | reverse complement strand
GTGTATGGAATGAGCTGCCAGAGGATGTGGTGGAGGCTGGTACAATTGCAACATTTAAGGGGCATTTGGACGGGTATATGAATAGGAAGGGTTTGGAGGGATATGGGCCGGGTGCTGTCAGGTGGGACTAGATTGGGTTGGGATATCTGGTCGGCATGGACAGGTTGGACCGAAGGGTCTGTTTCCATGCTGTACATCCCTATGACTCTATGATAACATTTGGAGGATTGGTGTTAGACTGAGATGTCAGGTTGAGACAGCTGAGGCACCAATGTGCAGATGCTGGAGCAGAGGAGAGAGCTGCAGGAGAATGGCATAGGGTTAACGCCTGGGAATAGGACAGACAGAAATAACTAAAGAAAATAACATGCGCTTTACCAATCAATTACCTTGGTAACACCATTTACTCAACAACAATGGATAAAATCCACAGTCATCAAGGATGCTATATTATGGAAACACACACAACCTTTTGTTTGTAACTGGTTTAAAGTTATAATAATGGTTTAAATTTAATTATGTTAACAAAATTATTACTAACATTATTCATTCATCTGCAAACACTGATAATGTTTAAACTTAATAAGAAATACAAAATCTGTTACAACTCAATGTTGGTTCTTATTTTTAGGTCACGTTTATACAAGCAAAATAAATACTACAGCATTGCTAAGTAGAAGTGAATAAATTAATCCCGAGATATATAAACACCATTGCAACCAATATTATTTGGAAAAATTGCATCATAGAATTTCAATTACTTGCAATGCTTCTGGATTGTAAAAAGTATAAAAATTCTGAGAATCAAAAAAATACACAGCAAAAATCTTAATAAATCTATTCCTCTAAGTAAGGTAGAGCAACACTTCATTTCCAAATCACAATCGATGGGGGCACCATTATCTGATGTTAAACTGGTGAATTAAAATATTTGTTCCAGGCAGATTCAGTGGTTCTAAGTTTAACAAAAATTTAATCAAACTTTACAAATTTGTGTTCTGGAGGGAAGAAATAATGTAAACATTATGCCTGTTTGTGTTCTTGAAGACATTTTTCATGTTCAATTCTTCTTATTGGTTTTCTAAAATTGAGACACAAATAGGAGATTAAATCAGTACAAATTGTACATGTTGTGATAGATATTTACCTCAACCCATTTTTGGTCTGACTGCAAGACATAGGCAAGAATTGTAGCAGCGAACATTGTAGCAGTGGAGAGAACTATCAGGGCTTAAACCCAAGGAAGGTTGAGGAACTCCTATTTCTCATGGCTATGTAGGGAAGTTTTCTTTAGAAAGGTCATTACTAACATATATCTTTACAAGTTGGCAGCAGCTGCTGTTTAATGTATAACAACCAGTAGGGCAGATCCGACACTTCCCTGTTTGTCACTACCCAATTTCTGTCAGAGAGTTTAAAGCAGCCATTTTAATGCAATGGCACCAACCATAAACTTGTGTGGATTTTGAGATTGAAGGTTGTAGTGGTTTGTTTGGGAAATTCTGTAATCCAATTTGCCCCATGATGTGCTGTTTGAAGGTAGTGTTTGACTTTGATTTCTAGGCAGGTTCCTCATCTGGAACCAAACCTGAATGACTTCTCTGTCAAGAGAATTTATCGGCCAGGAGATATCGGAAGTCGACAGTTGGGCTCATGATAGTGCAGTAGGGGGAAACCGGGAAAATTAATCAAAATAATCTGGCTACCTGACGTGCTACCGCCTCGTTGAGGAGAGCACATGAAGGTGATGACAGAAGCCCTACTGCAGTAAGAATTTAATCAAACTAATTAGGAGCCAATTACAACAATGCAACAATTTTGACACTGTTACCCAGAATGTATGCATTATATCAAGCAAGAGGCTGCACTGTAGTTGATGTAGTTTTAAAGGCAGCTATCAGAAAATGGCAAGGTTATTATCTTTGCATCTGAAAGTTTTGTCTTTGGAGTGAAGATGTCTCCTGACATAATGGGCCTAATGATAATATTCTTGTAGCAATTTTAACCTGACATAATCAACAGTGATTTACTTACCTGTTACTTTAAGTGGAAGTGCACAAAACATTTTGATCTAATTCTAGAGGGTGATGGTGGAGGGTTGTTTTTCGGACTGAGTGTTGCACCTTTACGGTAACTGCCACACAAGAGCAGAACCCAGGAATGTAATAACTGCATTCCCTAATGATCTGAACTCAGAAGACTTAGAATAAATTGTTAAGCTGTTTTCTAATCGAGATCACAGAGAACAAGTGAGAAGCAAATTCATTTCTTTCCATCAACACAACTTCCCTTTGTATAATGATACCAATAAATAAAACTGCTTTGCAACCCCATTTTTCTGCATTGGCTTAAAGCTGTTTGTTCATGACCTTTCTCCTGCATTCCATCCTTCTTGCAGTCTCCTACGACAGGAGGAGGACGGGGATGGGTGGGTGAAACCCTAAAAGGTAGTGAATACAACACATCATTCTGCATATGTGCCCAAAATCATTACTGCAACTGTGTGTTTTGAACCATGCAAGGAACCATGTCTTGGAAAGGCTTATTTAAGACAGGTTCCCAGGGAGCAATTTACCTTAAATGCTGCTAGCCAGGTTTTCTCGAACTTTCAGACACTTGCCAGTGAAAGGGAAACAATTCCTGCTCATGAAAGGAACTACCTTTTGCTGGACACGGAGGGCCGCAGGAGGCAGAAATGCTCCTCCAGTATCATAAGGAAGTCTTTGGCCTTAATTCTTATTCAAGTACTAATAACTGACTCTGTGACGCTAACATCTCCTCTTTCCCTAAGCCCTCATCTGCTGCTTTCTCCCTATCCTGATTGCTGGGGACCAACAATCTCCACCAATTTCCACCCTAGGGAAAAGACCCTTGCTAATCATAATATCTATGCCCCTCAAGATTTTATAAACATCGATAAGGTCACCCCATAAATTTCTACGCTTCAGTGAAAAAAGTTCCAGCCTACCCAGAATCTCCCTATAACTCAAACCTTCCATTCCTGGCAACATCCTGGTAAAGCTTTTCTGAACCCTTCTCCAATTTAACAATGTCCTTCCTGTAGCAGAAATGCATATAGTACTCCAGAAGAGTCCTCACCAACATTCTGTACAACCTCAACATGAACATCCTAACTCCTATACTCAAAGATCTGAGCGATTAAGGCAAGCGTGCTAAACACCTTCTTAACCACTCTGTTTACGTCATACAAATTTCAAAGAATTATAAACCTGAACCCGAGGTTCTATTACATGACCCAGTTCCCCACTATTAATTGTATAAGTCCTGCCTTTTTTTGTTTTATGAAAATACAATACCTCGCATTTATCCAAATTAAACTCCATTTGCCACTCCTTAGTTCATTGACCTAATTGATCAAGATCTCTAATCTTAGATAACCTTCCTCACTGTCCACTATACCATCAATTCTGGTGTCACCCACAAACTTACTAACCTTGTCTCCTTTATTTTCATTCAAATTGTCTATATAAATGACAAACAAAAGGGGATCCAGTATCAATTCCTGTGGAACACCACTAGTCAGAGGCCTCCAGTCCAAAAAAGTGCTCTACCATCATCCATTATTTCCTACTATAAAGTGAATTTTGTATGCAATTGGTAAGGTCTCCCTGAATCCCATGTGATCTAAGTTTGCTGATTAGTTTACCATGCAGAACTTTGTCAAAGGTTTTACTAAAGTCCACGTAAACAACGACTACCACTCTGCTCTCATCAATCTTTTTGGTTACTTCCTCAAAAAAACTCAATCAAGGTTTGTGAGACATGATCTCCTTTACATAAAGCCATGCTGATTATCTCTAATCATTCCTTGTCTCTCCAAATGCGCATAAATCCTATCTTTCAGGATCCCCTCCAACAACTTACCCACCACTGATGTCAGGCTCACGGATCTTCCGTTCCCAAGCTTCTCCTTACAGCCTTTCTTAAAAGGCCTAACATTAGCCAAACTTCATATCTCCGGTACCTCACCTCGGGTTAATGATGATACAAACATTTCTACAAGGGATTCCACAATTTCCTCCCTAACTTTCCACAATGCCCTGGGATAGACTTGATCAGGTCCCAGAGATTTATTCATCTTATCACAGAATCCCTACAGTATGGAAACAGACTAACAAGACCACACCAACCCTCTGAAGAGTAACCCACTCAGACCCATTCCCCCTAACCTATATTTACTTCTGACTAATGCACCTAACCTACACATCCCTGAACACTCTGGGCAATTTAGAATGGCCGATTCACCTAACTTGTACATCTTTGGACTGTGGGAGGAAACCAGAGCACCCAGAGGAATCCCACACAGACACGGGGAGAATGTGCAAATTCCACACAGTTGCCTGACGCTGAAATCGAACCCAGGTCCCTGGTGCTGTGAGGCAGCAATGCCAACCACTGAGCCACAATGCCGCCCCTATGTTTTCTAAGACCTCCAGCATTTCCTCTTCTGTAATGTGAACTGCTTCAAAACATCAATATTAATGACCTTGAGTTCTCTCGCCTCCATTCCTTTCTCCACAGTAAAAAAAACGATGAGAAGTATTTATTTAGTATCTCTTCCATCTCCTGTGGTTCAACATATGGATGACTTGTTGAGTCTATGACCTCTTTAAGAGGCCCCTCATTGATCCCTTCAAGGGACCCTATTCTCTCTTTAGTTGCTCTTTTGCTCCTAATGTACTTGTAGAATCTCTTTGGATTATCGTAAAGGCTCCTTTTCAAAACCAAGTATCCAAAACAGTCACCTCTGTCATTTCTATTTTTGGGCTGATTTCCAAATTGTGACTATAGTTACTTATTAAGTACCTTGTACATTCCCTTCTCATAAAATGCTTGCACTGATGCACTGAACCCATGCTGTGCAACATTCATAACAAAAAGACCCAGCTGGTACATGTCTACGCTGAAGTGGACTTTAATGAGTCCATTAATGTGTTTGTTACTAATTTGCCACAGCATGATCTCAGTCCCTGACAGCAGACAGGATGGGATGCTTTTAGCCACTGACTGCAACAACTGCAGCCCATGATGTTACATGATTGCTCAACCTGAATAACTGCCCATCCAGGTCAATCCGCCACATGTTAAAATAAATAAAATCCTCTAAACTTTACAGAACTATCTGCCACTCAGCTTCTAATCTAATAGATGTGATTCTAAGACATTGGGCATAATTTTCTTTATTAGGGTTCCTCAACAGGTCTAATGTTAGCATGATTATGTACATTAGGGTTTTAGAATATTATGCTCTGCATTTTGTTGAAAGTACAAGTTGAAAATGTCAAGGTGAGCAAAACAGAGCCATTGGGTTCTGAAAAAAAAAACAGAACAAGAATCTGTGTACATTTTAACATTGCTAAGAAAAATGAAAATTGATGCAATTGGATGCATGCTTGTAACACACTAGTTTTAGAGCTTAAGGGTGTGACTGGCAATAATGAGCATTTAACATGATATTAAAATGGTAGCTATGTTTGAAATGACAAGAATTCTTTTTCCAATGCAGGGCAAAATATCATTTTTTGAAGCTAAATGTGTGGTGATGAATCTTGGACAGCAACTTATGGACTTTCATGCTTTACAATCCCTTGCCTGATGCTGCTGTACTATTTACACGTAATAGTAAGCATCATTAGCTTCACTATTAAACGGACAGCAAATTCTGGCTTACATATTTCTTTCCACTGAACATAATTCATTTTCAAGCTAACACAAATGATATTTCTGTTTCAAAGATCAAACTATTAATTTAGTTTGAAGTTGAGAAGTTAACCTCACCTCTTTTTTTCTTGCAGTTTTTCCTGTTTTGATGGTCATTTTCATTTAATTGCTTCCTTAAGTCTTCAACTTTACTGTCATCAATATATTCATAGTCATGTTTGTCAGACAAATCCAAGTTATCAATATCCAAAGGAAGGCTTTTGGCTAAAGAAAAGATTTAAAGGGATGGTTTACAGAAACAAATTACAATAAAGCCACGTATCACATGTTAGTAATTGAGAAATTCACAAATATTACCATTTGATAATTATGGAGTTGACTAGCAATTTTCTTTTAATGCAGCCATCACCATGCAATTCAATAGCAATGATTCTCAAACTTTTTTCAGCAGCACCTCACTCCCTAACTCCATCCTAAACCACCACCAATAGTATATATTTGAACTCTCTACTCTGCTAAGTCTGTAGAGAGAAGAAATGTTACTATCTCTCACTCCTCTTTCTTCCTTGCCTCTAGTTCTGTTTCTCTTTTGCTGCCATTCCACTTCTGTTTATCTGTTTACTATTTAGTTTATGTTTTCTTCTAAAAATAGATATCATGGGTAGTTAAATCAAGTTGAGATATAGATTAGTAAGAGTTTGCCTGAATGGGTTATGAGGCTAATTGGTTGAATGGCTTATTCATGTTCTTATTTTAATTCCTATCTTTGTATAAGCCCATAAAACTAGGAGCAGAAACTAGGCTTTTCAGTCTATTAAGGCCACGCCATCATTCAATGGGCTCATGGTTGATCTGAAAATCCTCAACTCCACCTATCCACCTTTTCCCAATTACTATTGATTTCCTTTTTGATTAATAATCCATCTCCCTCAACCTTGAATATACTTAATGACCCAGCCTCAACAGCCCTATGTGATAAAGAATTACATAGCTTCACTACCCTCTGACAGAAGAAGTTCCTCCTCATCTCTGTCTTAAATGTGTGATCACTAATAACGCCCTCAGGTCCTAGACTCTGCTCCAAGGGGAACCAACTTCTATGCATCTACCCTGTCAAATCCTCTAAGAATCTTGTACGTTTCAAAAAGGTCACCTCACATTTTTCTACATTCCAATGAGTACAGGCCAAACCTACTCAACCTTTCCTCATAAGACAGTCCCTCCACCCTGGTATCAGCTGAGTGAACTTTTTCTGGACTGCCCCCTTCCTTACAAAATCGTTCACAGTATTCCAACTGTGATCTGACTAATGTCTTGTGTAGTTTTAACGAAACTCCCTACTTTTATACTCCATCCACTTTGAAATGAAGGCTAACATTCCATTTCCTTTCCCTATTAATTGCTAAATCTCAACTATTTCATATCTTTTCTCAGCTCCTGTTACATATTTATTCTCATCCTATGCCTTCGCTTCTTTTCACTTCCCCTTTTCCCCCAACCTTTTGGCTTTTGTTGGATTGGAAACTACAATGGTGAATAGTACAAGGCTGTCAATGAGGTTCAGGGAGGAGACCAGGACAGTGAAGGATGTCAGAGTGCAGAATCTAGCAGTCTGTGGAAACTGAGTAATCCAGCAAATGATAGCTCATTTATGGAGCTAATGGAAAGTGAAGAACACAAAGCACACAAAAAGTGGAACTTCAAAATTTTGCAGAAGGGAAAATTGGAGTCTAAGTGTAAGTTTGCAAAACAGATGAGCACACACTGTTTTACAAATTATTGTCAACTAGGTCTCAGTTCCTATTTAGTGGTCCGAGATAAGAGATTTCTTATTTTACTAACCACTGCATATTTTTGTGATTTATTTAAATTTATTGATAACTTATCAATTTATTTGATGTTAGTCACTCAAAATCCAGTATAGTCCTTTAACTTGTGAATTTATAAAAATGGATCACAAACTTTGAAAATCAATGCAATGCTGTATTTTTGTCAATTTGCTGAAGAAATACAAGCCATGTACATTACAGAGCTCATCATCAACTGGCCAGAGATATAGATAATTGCTCCACACTCCAGTAGCAGACGAGCTGAAAGTTACAACCATTTCTCCTGACACTGCTGTTACTGAAAGTCTGGCTTTGTTTCTTCTACAAAGGCAAAATCTGCTGGATGCTGGAAATCTAAAATAAAGACAGAAAATGCTGAAAATACCTAAGTGACCAGGAAGCATATTTGGAGAGACAAGAAGAGTTAATGCTTCAATCCGTGACCTATCATTATAACTCAAAATGTCAATACCCCACTGATGCTACCTGACCACCTAAATGGTTCAAGAAAGACTGTGCCCCCTGACACCCGTGAAAGGTTCACATTGAGCATGTGGAAAGTTCTGCACATGCACACTTCGTTAAACGTCCTGCCAGTAAAAATATGGTGACGCCCAAATAAGCCAATAAATATGAATGGAACGGAGAGACGTCACTGACAGTGCATGCACGTTTCGCACATAATTACTGAGGGGGTTTCAGAAGAAATTCCTGCCTCAAATTTCTGTTTATATTTCTAGCTGCTTCAATACTGGTTCATTCATTTAGATTTGGTGAGTCAAAATTGATAATTCAGTATTTCATTGATTTATTAGCTTTCTATCTGGGTAAGGGAGTCAGCTTTTAGAAAATCTAAGTTTACTTGCTTCTGGAATCAGCATTGAACCAAGGCCAATATTCAGGCAAGTTTATCTCATTTGATCTCAGCATTTCCCACCTAGACATGATTCCCAACAGAACTGTGGGGTCCATTGTATGTTTTGCCAATCACTAGCATTGAAAGCCCCAGCTAATGAGCATCATACCACTTGCTTCTGGAGAACAAACAGTACAACATAGTAACACAACCACTGTGACAGGGTCATACTAGGGAACAATTACAAGTAATAATGACACAGAGAAGTGTTAACATCATGTTTAGCAGACTTGCAGCACACATTATTATATTGCTACAAAGAAGGACTGCACAATTATAGGATGCGTAATGCAACAATCTCAATATGTTGATCATATGAACCACAGCAGCTTCAAACTTTAACTAAATAATTGAAAAATAATGTTTTGTGAGAGTCCTCATTGTTACACACAGTATGTACATATGCAAAGAGACACAAATAGCTTTGTAAAATTTTTATCAGAAATCAATGTCTCTCTCACAAAATCAACTGAATATCTTAACTATTATAACTCAAAATGTTGGATGAACTTGAGTGATCTCCTTTACCATTATAAGGCATATTTTCACTTTATGGACAAAATAAATGCAAAATTCACTGTTCACAGAATCAGTAATTCAGAGTTTATTCTTTCTGACAATGAATTTGGGAACTTCTGATTTGTCTTCAAATTCATCTAACCCAAACTGGCTACAGCTGGTAACTGCAGTTTAGTAAATGTGGTTTAAATTTAAAACTGTGGCCCTGTCTTGAAAGAAAATCAATTGCTTTGTAAGGAAACCTAAAACCAAATCCAAACACTGAATGTGAATTCATCTACTAGTGTGCATCCCTACAAATTATACCAATGCATTCTGACTTTTGACTCTTGAAAGTGCTGCTGCAATTCATGTATTACATACCTTTCAGCAGCATCACATTGGGTACTGGTAAAACGTAGTCTGAACTTTCTTTCATGTGGTCTGTAATTGTTACACTATGAAGAATATTTTCTGGTTTTGCAGCAATGTCAGGGATGTATTTCTGAGATCTTGGTTTGCATCTTGGCATTTCCATTGGTGAATTCTAATTTAAAAAAAAAAGACAGTGGTAAGTAGTATCAAAAAAAACCACAGAATATTCTAACACTGAATAATCATGTAACCTATAAGTAATGGTTTGAAACCTAGTTAAATTATGTCTTTCAGTTGCACCCTTTTGAGTTCCTCTACCTTCATCCAACAGCAACTTGATTTTTCCATTACTACTGTTCTCAGTAAACTTTACTAAGCTCCCTGTTCCCTAAAGCATCAACTTAAAAATGCTTCCCTCATTTACAAATCCCCGCATGATGTTTCCCTACTCTACCTTTGCAATATACTGAACCTTCATATCTCAAGCCTGTGTACTCCAACCAAGTAGGGCATTCTCTGCATTCTTGTCCTTCACTTAATCAGTAATGGAACAAACTATGCTGTCTCAACCAATCACTTGGAGAACACTCAAAGAACCTCTACCTTCATTCTCTCTCTTTTAAAAACTACCTCAAAAGATATTTTTGAATGATGGTTCTACATACATCCAACAAAGATCAAACAGCAATTCATCAAGGATCACTGAACAGCACCTATAAGCTCACAAATCTTATCATCTAGAAGCAAAAGGGCAGGCAAATGCATGGAAACACACCATATCCTGTAAGTTCCCCCAAACTCACATCTAGTTAGTGACTTGGAACGAGACTGTCATTCTTTCACTGCTGCAGGGACAAAGTCTTGGAACTCCCACCCTAACATGTCTACATGTCCCTAGACCTGTAGCAGTTCAAGAGCGCAACTCACTTATTTCTCAACAGTAATTAGGATGGCCAATGGATGGTAACCTAACCAGTAAAGGCTGCATCCCATGAATGAACACATTTGTAAAACTCCATTCATGTCTAATGTAATTCTCTCCTTTCTTTAATCCATTAACAAGCAATCGTTTTGGTTTTGTAGAGTAAAGCTTGCAAGTATTATTACTTAACTTTGTCTTTACAAGTGCATTGAATCTTCATATCTCATTCACGCCTTGGTGAGTCAAAAAATCTCATTTTAGGAAGCTGGATTAAAGGTTTTAGACAGTGTGAGATAGAGATTTAAACCCAGACAGGACTGAAAGATTATAGTCTTATTATTTTTCTTTTTGTCTGACAGTTGTGTGAAATACATTTGTGTCATGAATCCAGTTACTCAAAGAGCATGTGAACAGAATATAAAACTGCCATATTTCAGCACAAATTGCCAGGCTAAGAGGTTTCATTAACAGTTGGAATTTTGCGAAGTGACTTAAAACAAATCACAGGCTACACAATTTATAACAAGCTCCAAGTTTTTATTAGATTTTTTTGGAAATGACGCATAATCTGATTATTAAAATGCCAGATAAACAATTATAAATAAAATTATTAATTACATTACATCGGATAGCAATACTTTAATCTGTTTGTTGGGGAGTAGTAGGTGCACTGTTACCACATATTTGATTATGTTTTACCCAACGTAGGATTGATAGGGCCTAATGTTAAATGCAAAAATCTTCAAAAGTGCTACGATTCCTCAACTTTCATCAAACATTTCAACAAAAATGCATACTTATTTTCAGTTGAGATTTAGTTAGTTGATGAGGGTCAATAACAAGGGACCATGCTTTCAGGTGAAAGGCAGGACGCTTAGAGGGATTTGCAGAAAAATGTTTTCATCCAGAGGGTGGTGGGAATCTGGAATGCACTGGTGGGAAGGCAATTGAGGGGGGAATGCTCCCAACTTTAAAAGTACTTGGATGACCACTTGAAACATTGTGACATTCAAGGTCAAGTGCTGGAAAGTGAGACTAGTGTGGATTTACATTAGTGTTTTGTCAATGCAGACTCAATGGGACCTTGGCATTTTCCGTACTGTATGATTTAATGATTCTATAAATGAGTCTGAATGGGGTGGAGGTGCAGTGACCAGGATGTAAGGTGACTGGAGACCCCAATGCCTGACGGTGCTCTGATTTAGTCCTAGGTAGGAAAACTTGATAATGCCTTCCCACCTGGAGGCCAACTACGGCCATTGAACTCTGGGATGGGGTCGTAGGAACACCCAGTTCCATTAGAGGCAGGAATAGAGGAACCTGGAGGTAAACCTCTCCTTCCTACCCCCTCACCACCACCTTCTCAGAGGCAATTAATGACAGGCAAAAAATGCTGGTCAGCCAGCATGCCCACATCCAATGAATAAAAATGAACTCACTTCTCTCAATTAAACCTCCCTTTTGGATCCTGATGCATCCTCTGCAAACACCTTGTTACCTGCTGAATTGTAATACTAGCAGTGGGCACTGCTCCTGGTAGTGTTGTAGATAATATAGCACTGCTGGCTTCTGCCACCTTACACCAGGGTTTCCAAAGTGAAATTCCTTTCCAGAATTGCTAACACCTCCTCCTTGTGAACCTCTAGTAGCCTGTATCTCAATATTCTCCTTGACAACATCATCTTTCTTCTGTGTGAATACTGACAAAAAATAGTCATTTAGTGCTTCCCTTATCTCCTTGGACTCCACACACAACGTCCCACTACTATCCTTGATTGGCCCTAATCATTCTCTAGTCATTCATTTATTCCTGATAAACCTATAGAAAGCTTTAGGGTTTCCCTTGATCCTATCTGCCAACGACTTCTCATGTCCCCTCCTGGCTCGTCTTAGCTCTCTCTTTCGGTCCTTTCTGGCTAATTTGTAACTCTCAAGCGCTCTAACTGAACTTTCACCTCTCATTTGGACATAAGCCTTCTTCTTCCTCTTGACAAGAGATTCAACTTCTTTAGTCAACCATGGCTCCCTCGCTCAACCACTTCCTCCCTGCCTGACAGGTACACACTTATCAAGGATACGCAGTAGCTGTACCTTGAATAAGCTCCACATTTCAATTGTGCCCGTCTCCTGCAGTTTCCTTCCCTATCCTATGCAGCCTAAATCTTGCCTAATCGCATCAATAATTGCCTTTCCACCAGCTATAACTCTTGCCCTGCGGTATATACTTATTCCTTTCCATTGCTAAAGTAAACATATCCGAATTGTGGTCACTATCCCCATAGTGTTCACCCATCTCCAAATCTAACACCTGGCCGGGTTCATTACCCAGTACCAAATCCAATGTGGCCTCGCCCCTTGTTGGCTTGTCTACATACTGTGTCAGGAAACCCTCCTGCAAGCTTGGACAAATACTGATCCATCGAAAGTACTATAACTGTAGCATTTCCAGTCACTATTTGGAAAGTTAAAGTCCCCCGTAACAATTACCCTGTTACTCTCGCTCTTATCCATAATCATCTTTCCTCTACATCTCTAGAATTATCTTAAATATTTTTAAATACAGTAACTGCAATATAAAACATTGTCATACTGAAACATTTTTATTTCTAGCCTCTTGAACTAAAGAAAAAAACCAAACATCTGCTGTATGACACTTTTGATTACATACGTGTTTTCTAAGCTTTCCAAAGACAGGCTTGTGTTTGAGTTATGATTTCAACTACCCTCCCCACAAACCTAAATTGTCCTCCTTCCCTACTGAATACATTCATGGGTTTGTTTCACAAACATTGGTTACCCTCCCCTACTTTACCAAAGTGAACCGTATTGTTGAGACGGACCGTATTGTTGAAGAGGAAAGTGTGAAATGGACTGGTAAGCTAGAGGAGATACTTGTTAGGAAGGAAGATGTGTTGGACATTTTGAATAACTTGAGGATAGACAAGTCCCCTGAGCCTAACGGGATATATCCTAGGATTATGTGGGAAGCAAGAGAGGAAATTGCAGAACCAATGATCTTTTCGTCTTCACTGTCAACGGGGGTGGTACCAGAGGACTGGAGAGTGGCGAATGTTGTGCCCCTGTTCAAAAAAGGGAATAGGGATAACCCCGGGAATTACAGGCCAGTTAGTCTTACTTCGGTGGTAGGCAAAGTAATGGAAAGGGTACTGAGGGATAGGATTTATGAGTATCTGGAAAGACACTGCTTGATTAGGGACAGCCAGCACGGATTTGTGAAGGGGAGGTCTTGC
>NC_057712.1:66823693-66826918 GCF_004010195.1 Chiloscyllium plagiosum | reverse complement strand
GGTCGCCTCACTTTAGGACAGATGTGGAAGCTTTGGAGAGGGTGCAGAGAAGATTTACCAGGATGTTGCCTTGAATGGAGAATAGGTCGTACGAGGATAGGTTGAGAGTTCTCGGTCTTTTCTCGTTGGAACGGCGAAGGATGAGGGGTGACTTGATAGAGGTTTATAAGATGATCAGAGGAATAGATAGAGTAGACAGTCAGAAACTTTTTCCCCAGGTACAACAGAGTGTTACAAGGGGACATAAATTTAAGGTGAGGAGTGGAAGGTATAGGGGAGATGTCAGGGGTAGGTTCTTTACCCAGAGTGTGGTGGGGACATGGAATGCGCTGCCTGTGGGAGTGGCAGACTCAGAATCATTGGTGACCTTTAAGCGGCAATTGGATAGGTACATGGATTGGTGCTTAAACTAGGACAAATGTTCGGCACAACATCGTGCTGTATTGTTCTATGAACAATTATTCAAGCATTAACTTCTGCAACAACACAGAAACTCTTAGCAGCCATCGGCCAGATGGTTCCCCTAGCCTGTTCACCATTCAATAACACGATGGCTGAACTCTCCTGCTCTATCCTTGTGTCCTGCACTTCCCTTATTGTCCAAAAAAAAATCAATCAATCAATCCCAATCTGAATATACTCTTTAATCAAGTTTCCAGACATCCCTAGGGTAGAGAAATCCAAAGATTTGCACCATGCTGATTGAAAAAAATCTTCATATCAGTCCTGAATTACCTCCTCCTTACCCAGAGACTATGATCCCTACTTCCAAACTCTAAAGTCTGGGGAACTATCCTCTCATATCTATCCTGTCAACTCCTCTGTGAATTTTACACCTTTCAATGAGATAAAACTACTTAACAGCTGGGCGAGATGAGACAGTAAAAACCCTCCTTGCTCCATAGCTGGCCAAATACATTTCCAGATTCATTTTTCTGAGTAGCAACCCAGAATAATTATTGAACTTTTCTTCTCTTCTGAGAAACAAGACTCTCAGGCTAATTGTCATGCTCTCATTGTCATTCTGCCCGGGATAATCTGATTTAGTACTTGGGATCTTCCTACTCTGTACATCTCAACTAAATAGTTAACAGACTTTGAACCAAGCTGTTTCTTCTAATATCCTTCTGATGTACTCCACTCTAGTCACTTTAAAGGTTTGAATTTTCATTACTTTTGCTTTTAAATAAAAGTAACTGCTTCGTGTAAACAATTCTAAATCCTCAGTATTGCTGTCCCTCTTTGATATAAAGTATTGCCTTACCTTTGGAGACTTATGGGGAGTCCGTTTTCGAGGTTGAGGTGGGTACAGTCTCAATATTTTTGTTGATGATATAGGTGATTGAGGTTTTTTTGGAGGACGGGGAGGAGGATGCAATGTGGAATTTTCATATCTCCGCAGCATGTAGTACACATCTTCGCTGATCTCCTCTACAATGGTTTTTGGAGTAGAACATGGAACATTTACTGCTGGCCTCTGTAACATTTGAACGGACAAGTTGACTCGCTGAACTGGAATTTTGAAACATTCTGAAGGACTGTCCAGCATGCTCACGAGCAAGCATGGATCTGTAATTTCTTCCTCAATTCGTAATGAAGGCAAGGCTGCTAAATTGTCATTGATTGACAAATCTCTTACGGATACTTTAACATTAAAGGGAAGGCTAAAATGTTCACAAATGTCAGAAATATTGTACTGCTTTTTATCATGAATAACTTCAACAAAGCTTCCTTCCATATATGTAGGAAGGAGGACTTGTTCATAGTCTTTTCCCACAATTTTTTCACAAGCCAGTGCTTCAACTATCCGTTTATCTCCTTCCCAGCTGACTTCAGTGCTCTGACATTGATGAACAAGAAACTGGTCACCCACCTCTACAGACGAAAACTCTGCATACTCGGATTCAAACATCTTTGTTGCAATGACGTGCAAGTGGTCATTGTTGTTTATTGCCAGCTTCAGATCATACACTGTTGGGAACTCTCTCGGTCTTCTTTTGAATCGTCCTTTGTAGGTTTTGGGAATTAAAAAGTGCTTTTTATTTAAATCGCTTCTGTTCTCCGATGCAATCGCTTTCTTGGCAAAGTGCTTCTCGTGAATAACTATTATTCGTTCTGCTCTCAGGGAATTGTAAATGTGCTGGTGGTCAGGGCACTCAATTATTTCAGCCAATATGGGGAAGTCTTCATCCGGTCTTTTAAAAACATCAATTAATGTCAGAGGCTGTACAAAGGAGTTAATGTCATAAAGCTCTGTCACGTCTATAACCTCTACATCAAGGTTAGATGGTATGTATACAATATCCTTTCGGACTGAAGAAATAATTAAGAGAGAAAATAAAATCAGTTGCTTTTCTTCACTGAAACACACAAAATTATTTGTCACAGTTTGGAGTCAAGAGATGCTTTCGAAACGTCACATTTTAATTCCACCCTTCCTAACACCTCCTTACTGTTCTTCCTCTGAAACGTGCAGAAGAAACCAAATGAATAACTGCTCATGCTGGCAGATGCAATAATGCAAAGGTTTCCAAAGGAATGCTCCCCATGCCAACCACACACCTCACTCCTCACCATCTTTAAAATAGAACTACCAGAGTAAAAACAGAACCATAGGGATTGGACTTGAGCACTGCCACTACAAAATGTTGATACTTCTCTGTAGTAAATGTTTATTTTTTCTTTCTTCCTACACATAGTTTCTACAACTGCTGAAAATCTTTTATGGGGGCAAGTGACAAAGGTGCGAATCATAAGATAAAATGGTGAATAAAATGGAATATTTGTGCCCTGACACTGGTGAGAAATATATGATCTTAAAACAAAATGGTCACATATAGAACAACTTATTAAATTCTACATAGCTGCTCTGTGGAAACTACACAATTTCTTCTTGCAAATTTCCTGCTTTCCGATTGCCTCTAAAGGAAGAAGGAGAAAGTGAGTTCTGCAGATGCTGGAGATCAAAGTTGAAACTTTATTGCTGGAACAGCACAGCAGGTCAGGCAGCATCCAGGGAACAGGAGATTCGACGTTTCGGGCACAGGCCCTTCTTCAGGAATGAGCAGAGAGTGTTCAGCAGGAGAAGATAAAAGGTAGGGAGGAGGGACTTGGAGGAGGGGCGTTGGAAATGTGATAGGTGGAAAGAGGTCAAGGTGAGGGGGATAGGTCGGAGTAGGATGGAGGTGGAGAGGTCAAGAAGAAGACTGCAGGTCACTGCAAGAA
>NC_057712.1:66786436-66822983 GCF_004010195.1 Chiloscyllium plagiosum | reverse complement strand
GGGCCAGTGTAGTTGCGGGAGATGGATTGTTCCACATACCCTACGAAGAGGCAGGCATAGCTGGGGCCCATGCGGGTGCCCATGGCTACTCCTTTTGTTTGGAGAAAGTGGGAGGATTGGAACGAAAAGTTGTTCAGGGTGAGGACCAGTTCGGTCAGTCGAAGAAGGGTGTCAGTGGTAGGGTACTGGGTGGTACGGCGGGAAAGGCAGAAGCGGAGTGCTTTGAGTCCTTCGTGATGGGGGATGGAGGTGTACAGGGACTGGATGTCCATGGTGAAGATGAGGCGTTGGGGACCGGGGAAGCGGAAATCCTGGAGGAGGTGGAGGGCGTGGGTGGTGTCACGAACGTAGGTGGGGAGTTCTTGGACTAATGGGGACAGGACCGTGTCGAGGTATGCCGAGATGAGTTCGGTTGGGCAGGAGCAGGCTGAGATGATGGGTCGTCCGGGGCAGTCAGGTTTGTGGATTTTGGGCAGGAGGTAGAAACGGGCGGTGCGGGAGAAGCATTGCAACACTAATTTTATACCTTTTGACTCATCTTTACATAAATAACTACACAGATCTAAACATCAAATATGCATTTATTGAACTCTCAGATGGGTCGTCCGGGGCAGTCAGGTTTGTGGATTTTGGGCAGGAGGTAGAAACGGGCGGTGCGGGAGAAGCATTGCAACACTAATTTTATACCTTTTGACTCATCTTTACATAAATAACTACACAGATCTAAACATCAAATATGCATTTATTGAACTCTCAATGTCTGCATCTTTGAGCAAACACAAGGATGTAGGTTTGCCTATGGGAACCTCAGAAATTGCTCCTATATTTCTATCAGTTAAAAGGCTAGGGCATGTCTGTGAGCATATTCCTGAACTTCTGCCCCTGGTGGGTAATGTACAAAGGACAGAAAACAGTTACCCAATCACAAATGAACCAGTACCTGGGAATTACTGAAGATTCAAATGTTAGGTAAGCTCCAGCAAGCTCATGCATAGGTTGTATGTTTGTCTGAAAACAGGTTTGGATAAATCAAGACTTGTATAACTGACCAGAATGAGCTATGTGCCATTTTAACTATGATGCCCTTTAAATTTGTTTAATTTATTAAGTTGTGATTGTTAGATAATCCAAAATCTATATGTGGGGCAAGCATCTCAGCAAAACACTTCTGAAATTTTACAAATTTTTAATGCTCGCCTAACTAGCAATTATTTTCTTTTAAACTGAGAATGAAAACCGTATAGATTCTATTAACTTTGCGAATTATGAATGTCTACACTTGTATGCTCCTTTTATATAGAGCAGACTTTGTTTTGACACTCTGTTCTACTTTACAACTGACCTTTGTTATAGCAAGTGTTAATTTATGATTTTGTAACAGAATGACTGTGATAAACCGCTGACAAATTGGCAAGTATTTTACTCTCTTATTCTTAACCCACACATTCTATCTATCTATCGTTAAGTTGGTTCCCAAGTTGTGGGTGGGCAGGTGCAAAAGCAGAAAATCTCAAACTATTTGTTTAGCTTAAAAAGTAGAATACAATTGACAAAAAATGCAATGTTTTGCTTACATTTCATCACTGCCTGTATTTCATACACAGGCACCAGGCTCAGGTCATTTTGAAGATACTCATTATAAGGATTTGGATCCCAAGCAGTCAATGTTTTTGCAAGCTTCACAACTCTCCTTCGGTGTTTAGGCATCTTCCATTCTATAATCTCCTTCAGTGTATAAAACTGGTCATCTTCACATTCGCAAAATGTTCCTTCATAGGACAGTGGAAGCCTCAATGTCTCATTTTTATCTCCTCTGTTAACAGTACAATTCACATACTGCTCTCCATCCACTTCGGCCAGCGAGTTTAGCACTATGTGTTCGTGTTCTGTTATTAAGATGTCACCCACCTGAATATCCACATCACTGAAAAAGTGAGGCTGGCCCAAACGATTGTGCCCAATTTGTACTGACTTTGTAATGTCACCAACACTAGTGTAGGGGCTTGGATCAGCAATAATCTTGAAGAAACCTGATGCAAGAATCATTCAAAGTTAAATGTCAGATGTTAACTTCTATATCCAAACACATGGTATAGCTTAAATGCTATATCAATTTATTTCCTTTACATGTATTGGTTGTTGCAGCAAATACATACAGATGGTTTCACATATTGATGCAACTTTGCTTGAATTTCCATGTAGACCCAGATCAGATCAATGTCATGGGTATCAATTAGATTCTGAAGCAAAATTTAAACCACTTATGTTATGCATAAATTATTTCTATATTAAACATGCCCATTTTGAACTTATTGCTTTTGTTGTTCACCAATTATAGATTACTGCCAAAACGTTTTTAAGACATTGTGTAAACCAAATTACCGATTACGTCACACTAAAATATTGTTTCATGCCGAAATATTTGCACAACGGTCCAAATGCAGCCTTTGATAGCAATTTTACGATTCTGCATGCTATACATCTCATCACAAAATCAGTGCAATTGAATTCAAGTTTTTGCAGTGCAAATTGCACTTCACTCAACAAACTATATTTGCTAACATTTTTCTCACAGTTAGAGCAGAAATGATTTTAGAAATGTTTCATTATCACTTCCTTTTTCCTGGAAACAATTAGGGATGTAATAGCATACTGAATACTGACATTTCTGTGCCTAAAATGTGATGTACTTGCTCATATACATGTGCAAATTACATCAAATTATTTATCAACATATTTACCTTACAGCTCTAATGTATACAGCAAATATCATGTGGTAAAACATCCCAAAATGCTTCCTTGAGGTTTTAACAAACAATAATTTACACCCAGTGACAAAAGGAAAAATGACTTAATACTTAACTAGAAGCATCTTAAGACCAGAAAGAGGTGTGATTGGTTAAATGATTAAACCTGGGAAGGAACAGAGGTCCTAATTGAAACATTGCAGGTATATCATAATGTTGCAGAGTTGAAAGAGGTCACCAAGGAAGGAGGGCTTAGGCTAATGTAGGGATTGGGAAAATAAGAACATTAAAATTGAAGTCTTGCCAGCCCAGAGTTGACGTTTGCCGGGATACAAAGGGTGATGAGTGAAAAGGGCTAGGTGCAATTTAGTGTATGGGCAATGGAGTGGAATGTCAAAATTTTGCGTCAATTGGGATTTTTGGTGCCTAGTCTGCTCCAGTTCTTAGGGGTTAACATTTAGGAAACAGTGACATTGTATCATAAGTTTTGGAATGGTGTTGAAGAATAACATGCAACATTCCTGAGTAAGAAAAATCAATTGGCAGAGAGCTGACTTTAGGAGGTAAAAACAGAACTGACTGAAGAATAGGATTTACTGAAACAAGAGGTTGGCATAAGAAAGAGGAACAGAATGATGGGCCACCTTCAAAGAGCAGATGATCCAGGTACATTTGAGGTATATTCCCTATCACGGAAAAGGTAGGACAAAGAAATCCAGCGCTTCCCAGATGACAGAGAAGGTAGAAATTAACATTAGAAAGATGTACCTTTGACAAGTGAAAGGCAAAAAATACAATTGGAACTCCACAAGAATGCCAATCATTTTTGGGGGGAATAGAGGTATGAAAAAGCATTTAGGAAAAGCAAAGAGTAACTATGAGAAAGGACAAGCAGCTAACACAAAGGGAAATTCCAAAGTCTTCTATAGGTACATAGGCAATTAAAGAGTGGCTGAAGGAGGAGTAGGGATGATCAGAGACCAAAAAGGGAATTTACAAATAAAGGGGGTACAGCTGACATTTTAAATGAATGCTTTACAGCTGTCTATATATAAAAATAAAAGAGGAGGATGCTACCCAGACCATGGTGTCAGATGAAGGAAGTCTCTCGCTATAGGAGTTCAAAAGTAATAAGGAAGAAGCTTTGGATAGAATATTGGCATCTAATATTGACAAGGCACTAGGGACTGGATAAGATGCATTCAAGGATTTGAAAGGAAGTGAAGGTAGAAATTCCAGGGCAGTGACCATTATCTTTCCGTTTTCTCTGAACTCAGAGAAGGTACCAGAAAACTGGAGAACATTAAAGCCTAGCTCAGGAAAGGTTGTAAGGATAACTCCAGCAATCACAGACTAGTTAGTTTAACTTTGATGGGGAATTTTCCAGAAACAATTATTAGTTAGAGAATTAGTAATCACATGAGAAAAGAGTAGGTTGGTTAGGAAGAGGTAGCATGGATATCTAAAGAAGAAATTGTGTTTAACTAACTTGCTGGATTTTTTTGAAGAGGTAATGAATGAGAGTAAAGCTGTTGATGCAATATACATGGGTTTCCAGAAGGCATGCGATACACTGCCACGCAAAAGACTCAATGACTGTTATAGGTCATGGTATAAAAAGGGACAGTAGCAAGATAGATACACACTTGGCTGTGAGATAGGAAACCGAGAGTAGTGGTCAATGCTTTGTTTTTGGGCTGAAGGAAGATTTGTAGTGGAGTTGACCAGGGTCAACTCCAAAAAAGGACATTTGGCAAGTTCGTAAATGGTGGATAGGTGGCAGATGAGGTACAATGCGGAGAAATGTAAATAAAAGTGAAAAATAAAATAAGTGAAATAAATCAAAAAGAAGTAGTCAAAATACAGAAAGAGACTAGAATAGTGGGTACAATTCTAAATGGGGTGCAGCAGCAGAGGGATCCGGATGTTTATTAGCACAGATCATTGAAGGTGAGAGGACAGGTGAAGACAGCAGTGAGTAAGGCATACAGTGTTCTTAGCTTCACTAATAGCAGCATAGAGTATAAGAGCAAGGAGGTGATGTTGAACTTGTACAAGACACTTGTTAGAACTCATCTGGAGTATAGAGTACAGTTGTGGGTGCCAAATTAAAGAAAAGGTATGAATCCACTGGAGAGTGCAGAAGCAACTTAGTGGAATGGTTTCATGTGTGAGAAACATCACTTTATGAGGACAGATTGATGAAATTGGGGCAGTTCTTCCAGAAGAGCAAAAGACCAAGAGCAGATCTGCATGACATTTCCATATTTATGAGCAGGCTGGACAGAGTAGTTGGATGAAGCGGTTTCTGCTTGTAAAAGGAACAAGAACAAGGAGGCATACATTTGAAATGGTGTGCAAAAGAAGCAAAGATGATATGAGAAAAATCTTTTTCACTCAGAAAGTAATAACATAATGCACTTCCATTTAAGGCTTGAGGAGGAAACCGCAAGAAGTTTCTCAATGCTAAGATACTGATTTTTGTTATTCCCAACTTTCTCAATTTTGCTCATACCACACCAGGAAGGGGAAAATTCCACCCACAGAATTAATGGTGGTGACCATAAAATATACAAGCAAAATATAAAAATACCTGGGTAGTCCAGTGGTAGTTCCACGTTATTTGCGAAATCATTGTTTTCAGTACCATCACAATTTTCGACTTTAATTTTTGCAATTTTGAAACCAATGACTTTAATTACTTCTCCTGTAGCCAGGCAACATTCGTGGCCATGCATTTCATACACAGAACCTATAAAAACATTTTCCAGAATTATTTTTAAAACTTTTAAGTCATTAAAATGTGCTTACAGAATCATGAAAATGGAAGAAATTGGATTGAATTTGTTGTTTAAAGATTCTGAATCAGTACAAAAGTAGGAAATGGACATCATATACATATCAACATTTTTGAATACAACAAAATGCTGACATTAATGATGAGGAAATAATATCTCTGGCTAACAATTTGAAAGTTTATAATATCAGTCTAAACTTTTATACTGCAAATAGCCCATTACATTGCAGTTTTACACCCCTAATAAATATGATTCATGTATATTATGACAGAATAAATTATATTTTCTCCAAAACCTAATTTTAGTTTTTTTATTTGTGCAAAGATGACTTTATCTCCAGAAATAAAGTGCAGAAATACTGATATTCTAAACATAATGTATCATAATAATTCTAGTAAAAATCATTTTGAGTCAGGTCTTGTACTAGGAAGGTCAGAAATCCTGATGCAGCTGACTTTCAGGTATTACTAAGGGGCTGGAACTTTCTAGAAAAATTCTCGTAGGGATGTTAGAGTTGTATATTTCATAAGGCTCCAACTGAGTAAAGGTAATCGCAACCCACAAAAGGTAAGACAATTAAAACTTGTCCATATGTGGCTAATGATTAATTTGATCCCTCCCATCCCACACCCAATTAACTCTCCAATGATATCCCCCAATCCTACATGGATACCTAACCACCACCCTGAACCCCGACACCCCGCCCTGAAAACTCTTACTTAGACACTCCCTACTAAGCTCACACGCACCTGAACAGTCCTGACCCTCCAAAAGTACCTTTTTTAAAAAATATATCCAGGGTCAGATTTGGGCCATATTTCAAGAATAATTTTATTTAATGTTCCAAGGCAGACTGTAATGAAATGCACAGAATGTGCAAAGACAAGGGGTGGTGATTCAAACTGGAATTTCTTCCATTGCATCCATCTTATTTCTTCCATTGCATCCAGGCAACCCTGGAGCGAAAAAACACCAGTTTCATTTAAATATCAAACTGAATTTGAGCTAAGATACAGAACGGTTTACCATTCATTTATGACTAAATTATGTTGTGCATTCTGTGCACACAGTTAAACGCAAAGGGCCGTTTAATTTATATTGAACTTCATAAAGGAGCAGTTGTGATTTTAAGAAAAGATTTTGGTTTTTCAGTACCTTTCAGCTTCTCTTTGTCTTTTAAAAAAGAATTGCTTGTTTTTAAGTTATCTTGAGAAATTTTACTTGTGTGGCATGGTAATTATAAAAAGTCCATTTAATCATCCATCTTGACTGGCTTCAAACTCCTCCCACTACAGATCAATTTATTGCTAAGTAATTGCAGGGTTTCACCTCCATTACTCCAATGAAAACTCTTAATTTATAATATTTTGTCACTTAGGAAAATTCTTTGCCCTATTGACTATATAGTGAGCGTTCTCAACATACATCATTAATAATGCCCTACATACCTGAAAGCAAGAAACAGATTTGTAAACAACATCAGGATTATAAAGCCAGCATAGCCTCAAGAATGTTAGGGGTCACTATAATTATCATTATAGTTATGCCATGATGGAGGAAAGATTGCTCGACAAGACTAAACATTTGCCTAAAATGAAAGGTGATTAGGAGTGATCTTACATTGCTCTCAAATACCTTACAAATGGTTTTACAGTTGTGTTTCTGTACCTCGTAGAAAGTCTCCTTGGTATGTTGTATGGTAACAGAAGAGAAAGCAGCTAAGTCTTAAATCTTCTCAATGATCTGTTTGTTTCATCTCAACACTAGAGCTATAGTTAGTAAGTTAGCAGATGACACCAAAATTGGAGGTGCAGTGCACAGCGAAGAAGGTTACCTCAGATTACAACGGGATCTTGATCAGATGGGCCAAAGGGCTGAGAAGTGTTTAATTTAGATAAATGTGGGGTGCTGCATTTTGGGAAAGTAAATATGATACACTTAATGGTAAGGTTTCTAGGGAGTGTTGCTAAACAAAGAGACCTTGGAGTGCAGGTTCATGGTTCCTTGAAAGTGGAGTCGCAGGTAGTGAAGGAGTATGCTTTCCTTTACTGGTCAGAGTATTGAGTACAGGAGTTGGGAGGTCCTGGACATTGGTTAAACGACTGTTGGAATATTGTGTGCAATTCTGGTCTCCTTCCTATCGGAAAAATGTTGTGAAACTTGAAAGGGTTCAGAAAAGATTTACAAGTATGTTGCCAGGGTTGGAGGATCTGAGCTATAGGGAGAGGTTGAATCAGCTAGGGCTGTTTTCCATGGATCTTCAGAGGCTGAGGGGTGACCTTATAGAGGTTTATAAAATCACAAAGAGCATGGATAGGATAAATAGATAAAGTCTCTACCCTTGGGTGGAGGAGCCCAGAACTAGAGGGCATAGGTTTAGGGTGAGAGAGTATAAGAGACCTAAGGGACAATTGTTTCATGCAGAGGGTGGTATATGTCTGGAGTGAGCTGCCAGAGGAAGTGGTGGAGGCTAGTACAATTACAAATTTAAAAGGCATCTGGATGGGTATATGAATAGGAAGGGTTTGGAGGGATATGGGCCAGATGCTGGCACGTGGGACTAGATTGGTTTAGGATATCTGGTCGGCATGAATGAGTTGCACCGAAGGGTCTGTTTCCAAGCTGTACATCTCTATGTCTCTATATGTAAGTTTACCAAATAAAGTGCCATTTCAATAACAAATCATTTTGGTGTACACAATTAGATGTAAGCAACATCTAAAGAATACATAAAGCACAGTTGATCTTTTTCACATTTTTGGTTAAAAACACTTACAAACTCCTTCCCACAAGAATTGGATAATTAAAAGTGATTTGAGCTACTCTTGAATTTTTGCATCCATTTTACATTTGTTGTTACAACAGTTATTACTTGGTGGTAATAATTCAAGGCAAACTATCTTACTTTTGATGAGGCACACAGGATATACTGCGAAACTGTTGACAACTGCACAATGTACTTAATAATATTTGTTAGCTCGTACAAAGATCTTTACTAAAAAGCTTATAAATTATACAAGGTATTTTCTGCAGTCATGTACCACAGGCAATTTACTTTTGTGTACAAGTCATCAATAGGAAATCCAGAAAGTTTTCTGTAGTTTCACATAATTACTTAAACAAGAAAGTGAAATAAGGCACGACGCAATTAGTTAAACTTGAAACATATATTTTATAGACTTTAAAAGAATATATAACCTCATAAAGAAATCGTGGGCCGAAGGGCCTGTGCTGTGCTTATTGTTCTATGTTCTAAATGACTAAGTAAAGGGGTATAAATTGCAGTAGAAATGCTGCAAACATTATTTACCTTTAGCCTGATTCACTTTGTCTGATTCTCATTTGTCCAATTATGTTGAAATTTTGCACTATAATTTGTTTAAAAGTGGGAGTTGATAATGTTGCACTAAGTGAAAACATCATACTTTTATCATCTCTACTAACAATTAAAAACCAGAAAGAATTAAACTATACTTTTATAATCACTACATTTCAGTGCCAGAAAATTTGACTGGCTGCAAGTAACACATTTAATGTTAAAAAGGCACTTAGATTGAAACAAACAAGATTGAACCTTCTGTGGCAAGTTGAGCTTGGATCTGCTGTGGAAATGCTTCAATGCTACCCCATTCAGACAGCAAGATGATATTTTCATAAAACTACTAGCAGATGTATTAGGGAGTAACTTCAGGATTTCTGTATTTAAGCCCACCACTATCTTTTGCCTGCTCTAATATTAGTGTATAAACAATGATGAATGCCATAGCCTCATCATTATTTTGATGATAGATTGTAACCTTGTAGGAGCCACTATTAACTTTGCTGGAAGTGCAGCAGAAACTTTGGATAAAATGGATTGCAAGTTATGGACGCAACATAAATGTAGCTCAAAGCAACTTCCTCATTACAGATCACAACAATAATAAAAAGCTATGAAGCATATCCTTAGCCCATTATCTTCATACTTGTTGCTAGCTTTTCAAATGAGGTTACAAGTCTGATTTTATTTGCCGCGCTCTCAATCTTCATGCAAAACTTTTGTCTCACTCAACCTCCTCCTGCAAATTATAGGTAACTACAAATATATGGTTTTCTTGTCATAACTTATCATGGTGCAGCTTGCTTACTGATGATTTAAATTCTCCACAGCGCACTTACTCAGGCCTTTGAGAATTGTATATACAGGTGTAGCTGCAGTGATAGCTTCTGCAAAGAATATCAATTGATTCCCCAGACATTACAAATGGAGCTGGGGTCAATAGGTAAAAATGTTAATGAAGACATTCAGACACAAGCAAGATTAATTATGTGGCTACACACATTACAAATTATATGTTTTTGTCCTTGTTGAGTTTCTCTTCACTTTGCTAAGACATTTATTTCTTTATGCATTTTAATCTATGTATGAATTGGAAGAAACATGCACTGAAAAAAATAGCTTTTATTATTATTTTTCCAAATGATTGTTCAAAGTGGAGATAGCAGTTGCAGGAGCACAACATTGTTTCCATTTTCCCCTTCTAAGGTTTACACTGCCATGCCTTGAATATACTGTGACCTCCTCTCACGTCACTGTATGAAAATCCTAGAACTCTTGGGGGAGGGGGACAGCACAGTGGCTCAGTGGTTAGCACTGGATTACCGCACCAGGATCTTGGGTTCAATTCCAGTCTCGGGTGCCTGACCATGTGGAGTTTGCACATTCTCCCTGTGTCTGCGTGGGTTTCCTCTGGGTGCTTCGGTTTCCTCCCACAGTCCAAAGATGTGCAGGTCAGTTGAATTGGCCATGCTAAATTGCCCAGAGTGTTAGGTGCATTAGTCAGAGGAAAATGGGTCTGGGTGGGTTATTCTTCGGAGGGTCGGTGTGGACTGGTTGGGCCGAAGGGTCTGTTTCCACACTGTAGGGAATCTAATCTACTGCACTTTCACCATTTAAGCATCACAGTAGTCTAATAAACTGGTCCAGCACCATATCAAGGATAGCTTCTTGGTATCCCCTTAAACTTCTCTGTATAAGGACTGCTCTCCTTTCAAAAGTGGTTTTCAAAATTATGATGAGCTTTGGAAGTGCCAGAAACAGGAAACTTCTTCTGATAACCAGAGGCATCATTACTTTGTCATTTTATTTTAAGTCTAAAGTGAAAACAAGGAGATATTCCTTCACAGAAAAGATTTCTGACATTTGGAATACACTGCTTGAAAGAATGAGGGGATCTTTGAAACTTTGAAAAGACTGGAAGAGTGGCAAATTGCAAGGGTTTGGGATTAAATAGAACAGTTCTTTCAAATCCAGCACAGCCACGACAAGTCAAAGAGCTTCAGTTTTGCTGATGGCTTCTATAATTCTCACTAGGAAAGGTCAACAAATGCTAGCCTTCTCAGCAAAGCTTAGATCCGTATAATGAATAAAAATAATACAATACTAAATGTCTACCTAGTGCATGAAATACTGACTCTGACCAATGTGAAGTACAGGTATGTAATTATGAATATCAAAATGTTAACATATAGTTAAACTGGTTCTTAACACAGGAATTTGATGTTGAAACATGTTTTTGAGCTGATACATTTTTTCATTCCTATATATTTAGCGATAAATGTTGTTCTAAAAGGATTTCTTGTCTAATTTACTCATTAGCGTTTACTCTTTCCTAGCACAGCCCATCTATCATTATAAAGATTTTCAATTACACCACTTACTTGGTTAATAATTCATTTGAGCTCAAGTGTTCCTTTGATTTTCTGATACAGACTTCTAGCATTCAAAAACAAAGGATGTTCTAATTTCTATTCTGTAATCCCTCTCTACATTTCAGTTTTGTGCTTTTTATTTTTAACTATTTGTGTACTGAATTCCTCAGCTAAGTTTATTTTTATTTATATTTTACATATGAAATTTGAATACTAGTTATTGTCAATCTGACTTAAAGAAACATGTAAAAGTAGAAATTATTTTCTACAAGACATCTGATCTTAATTTTATATCAAAATGCTATCAATTTTAGACATCAGCCAAAAAAAATCAGGTTTCTTTTCACAGGATAGATTAATTTAGTAACGTCAAATTTAAACAGCTAAAAAAAGGGTCGTAACATGACTACGCAACACAGATAATCTTCATTGTGTCATTGCTGATTATGTAAATGTTTTACTTTCTACTAAGTCAGAAATATATTTCTTTTCAGTGGTTTTACAAAATCTCCAATTTATGCAATTGATTACAGCCCAGTTCATAAATTATCTATGAAATGTCAAGTTACATTTACCAACATTTTTTATTTTAATAATCGTCCTCAGATTTGTTTTTTTTTTGCTTTTGTTCAACAAACGTTTACAGCCCAGCATACCTATTGCTTTAAGTTTTTAAAATATTCAGTCTATTTTCCCAATATTTTGCTTTTAGGTTATTTTCAGTCTTGAATGATTAAATCTCAGCATTGTCTTTGCTTTTATAGAGAAAAGCATGGAACAAGATAATGACCCCAAATTAAAAGGCAGAATGTTGCACAAATTTCACTCCAATGTTAGTTGTTGTACTCGCTGGTGGCTCAAGGAGGTATTTACATAACAGTTCCCTGAGTCAGGTCATTTGCATAACCCCTGGAATAGTAATTGGCATAAATCCCACGTGAAACAAATATAAGCATAGATCAATCTCCACACTTCAGCAAAGGGATAACGAGCAAAGGAACAATGCTTGGCTAATTCACCTTTCCGATAAGTTAATTGCATGACTCACAAAATATTTATAATTATGACAACATAAACACCAAACATGCAACAAGGTTTAGCTCAAAAGCAAAGAAAAAAAACAGAACTTCAGTGGTTCAAATTACCATGCCCATGTTGAGGTGGCTGAATTCTAGTGAAGACACCAGGTGTGGGCATCAATAGGTCATCCAGGAAATTCACTCGTGTCTCCGACAAGAAACAGGTAATATTCAAGGACCTCACCCAGATAAGGAGGCAATTAGAGGAGCAGATGGTGTCACTGTAACATCTGGACTAGAAATCCAGAGTACATGACAAATGTCATGAGAACATACATTCATAGTCCTGCTGCGGACATCTGATTATAAGGAGAGGTTGGAACATTTTTCACTGGAGCACTGGAAGTCGAGACATGATCTTATAAAGGTTTATAAAATCATGAGGGATATAGATAAGATGAATAGCAGGTGTTTTTTCCCTGGGGGACGGACTTCAAGATTAGAAGGCATAATTTTAAGGTGAGAGGAAGAAAAGATTTAAATAATACACGAGGGACTTCTTTTTTATAGAGGTTTTCGTGTGTGGAATGAACTTCAAAAGGAAGTAGTGGATGCTGGTAGAGTTATAACATTCAAAAGACATTTAGATATGTACACGAATAAGAAATGTTTGGAGGGACATGGGCCAAGCACAGGCAGGTGGGACGAGTTTAGTTTGGGATTACTGGCTGCATGGACTGGTTCGACTGAAGGGTCTGTTTCCATGCTGTGTGACTCTATGACTCTAATGGAATTTAAATTCAATTAACAAAATGTGGAAGTAAAAGCTCATCTTAGTGTGATGATGCTATCACTTTAAAAAGGTCATTGTTTTCCCCCAAGGGAGATGGCAAAGGCAGAGGTGCCAAAATGTCTGGGCAAGAACCTAGTTTACAATGGTAGTTCTCCCAGTTCAGTTTTTTTTTCAAGTTTCGGTTAATTGTAACAGTGAGAAGCTGCTGCAGTCCAGAGAAAGATTCCAAGCTTCAGCAGATGGTTCCTGACTGGCCTTCTTTCTGAAATCTTGCCTATAAGAACCTGAGTTTGAATTTACATTTTGCCAAGGGGTGTTACGGGAATTGGAACAGCTCCTTAGTTAGGTTGCTACATTGAGTCAATTGGGTTTTCAAATATTTAAGTTATTCTAAATTCTGTTTTCTTTTGTTCATGGTTCAACTGTAGGGTTAAATACATTTTGTTTGCTTAAAGTCGAGTGATTTGACCAGCTGCATCACTCCTGAAATATCCATTTCACATCTGCCTTTAAAATAAGAAAACTTTAGGGTCTGGGCTACCTTCTTAAAATATTTTGAGGTGTGTCTGGCCTGGTCCATTAGTAAGGGTGAACATGAAACCATTGACCATTACTGTAGAAAATCTAACTGATTTGCTAATGTCCTTCAGGGAAGGCAGTCTGTCATCTTACTCAGTTTGGCTAACATGTGACAGCATGTTATAGCAATGTGACATGACACTTAACTGCCTTCTGTAACAGTCTAGCAATTCTCTCAGTTTAAGGGCAATTAAAAAGTGAGCAACAATGCAGTGATGCCTACATCCCATGAGGGAATAAGAGAAAATGGATGGCCTTGGTTTTCTTCCTCGTCAACCCTGGATACCACTTTGTGCTGTGCACTCTAAAGACAAATATGCTTCATAGTGCATGCTAGTTAAAAACATTCTCGAGCACCACCTTGTATCATGGTTAAACAGTACCCTTAATGGCTAAACTTACACATTTAACCGTATCAATTTCTTCCACCACTTTAAAATGCTAATAGAGGCTCACCTTTCCAACAAAACATGACACACAGTTAAGTGCCAACATTCTCCTCATGAACGCTATTTGTTGGGGGACAAACTAGTGCACATGTCAACCAGAAGAAGCCAAGTGAAGAGGAGATTTTCAGTATTTGGCTCCTCAACCCTCTTCAGAAGGTGGTCACGGATTTTTTGCAGAGGTGCTTAGCTCTTTCAAAGGGAGATGACCATGTCCCCAATTGACCAACAGTGGTGAACTGGTGACTGAATTCCCAGGTGGTCAGTAAGTCACCCTATGAAACAACATTCGACTATAACCCCATTGTGCTTTCTTTACCCCCAAAGAAGTAATGCCCATCCATTCATAGCAACTTTTTTTTTGTATATGCACCTTGCAACAGGAGATCATGGAAGGTAGTGAAAATGAACAGCAAAATTAGCCAAAAAGGGATTTCTTCCTCATAGCTGTTGGAAGTTATGAGGAGGAGAAAATAATGAGGACAAGTCTGTCCAGAAATCTCAACTGTTCCTCTGGAGACAGCACACTGTTGGCCTCTGGCCTTCCCTCTTACAGCAGGGTGACACATGGAAGGCACGATCAGGCTACTCAGAAGCAAGATTCCATTGCACTTTTGAAGAGCACAAAGAGACCACAACACAAAGGAAGCTGTAGATAAAAGAAAGGTCTGTACATATATGTGGGGAAAGTACAGTGTTAAGAGATAGTAGGTTCATAGCATTATTACTACAAAAAATGCACGCACGCAACACTTTATTGATGGAGGTTGGATTCATACAGGAAACAGAGCTGACATCTGCCCTCAGGTGATGATTAGCACACTCAGATAAGGACAGAAGTGCGATGTTGTGATATCTTCTGGAAGATTTGCAGAGATGTTGTTTTATTTCAAAGTGGGGCAGAAGGAACACCAGCAGCAATCTTAAAGGTAGTCAATACTGTCTAGCAGGGCAAGGCAGCAAGCAATTTGCAAGTAGTAAGATTTCACAAACAGCCACACAATAATCAACTGAAAAAAAATGTTTTAATGAGTGTTGGTAAAAGGGTATATAGCAGTGACAATGTTCTTTGATTTATGCAATGGGATTCCTCACGTCTCACAACTGACAGGCAAGGATTTGGTTTAATAGCTCAATGGAAAGATGGCACCTCAGTATGGGTATGATACATCAGCTGGATTATACATGACCTAAAACCACAAAGTTCTGACTGAGAAGTAAGGCAAGTACCGTTCAGCTAAAGTTAACAGCCAAGTCATGGAAGGTCAGCAAATCATTGTGAGAAGCTGTAGGAATCGATTCACATACAATTAACTGCTAGCAAAGCACACAGGAGCACCATCACATTGCCTTCATATTGTACATTGAATCTGAAAGTTTAATTAACAATTGTAAAGCATCTTCCATGAACCAAACCCCAAATGAAGATAAAATAGTTCTTTGCAGTGGTTTTTAAATTACTTGAATTGTCGCCCTTACATGCAGCCCTTGCTACAAAAAAAAATTGCTCAGCAATTAGAATCAATGAGCCCTGAATATGCCTTTCCCCATCTGCTTTTGCTATCTTTTAAATTGCTAGTTCTTGTTCCAATTTTGCCTTTATTCATTTTTCTTATTTTGATCCGATACAAGAAACATAGGGGTTACATAAAAGGCAAACATTTCTGGTCAACGGTAATTCTCCACATGTTGACAATGAGGGAATCAGCAGTCATAATGCCATTGAATTGCAAGCGATTCTCTCTTGTGGAGACGGTCATTGCTTGTCGCTTATGTGGTACAGATGTTAACTGCCACCTGCCAGCCTAAATCTGGATGCTGTCTAGGTCTCACTGCACATGGACATGGACAGCTTCAGTATCTGAGGAGTCATAAATGGTGCTGAATACTGTGCAGTCATCAGTGATTATCCCCACTTTGACTTTATGATGGAGGGAAGGTCATTGATGAAGCAGCTGAAGATGATTGGTCCTGAGGAACTCCTGCAGAGATGTCCTGGAACTATGAAGATTAACTTCCAAAAACCACAAATATTTTCCTTTGTGCCATACAGGACTCTAACCGGTAGGGATCTCCCCTGAGTTTCACTGACGGTCCTTAATGTCACACTTGTTCAAATACTTGATGTCAAAGGCAGTGATTCTCATCTGGAGTTCGGCTCTTTTCACCATTTTTGAACCAAGGCTATAATGAGGTCAGGTGCTAATGGCCCTGACAGTACCAAAACTGGCTACCAGTGAGCAGTTTATTATTTTGCAAGTGCTGCTTGATAGTGCTAATCGCTGAAGCACAGGTTACAGAAAGTATGAGAAAGTTGCTTGACTAGTCGGTGTGACAGCTCTCCCAATTGTGGCACAAACTCCAAATGTTGGTAAGCGGGATTTTTCAGGGTCAACAGGGATGTATTGTTGTGGTGCCTAGGTTGACACCAAGTGGCCCTTCTGGTTTCTTAGACTTTGTAGCATTCTGATACAATTGAACAGCTCGCTAGGACCAATCAGATTTATTGAAATTTCACCATTTGCCACAGTGGGATTCTATCCCTTGTTGATTGAGCCTTAATTGGTAGCACTCCTTGAGTCACAAGGTTCTGGGTTGAATTCCTAGTCTGGATTTAAGCAAAAAGCATTTTTAGTGTCAAGGCTAACAGCTTTGAGGAGCCGTGATGGCATAGTGGTATTATCACTAGACTATTAACCCTGAGACCCAGGTAGTGTCCTGGGGACTCAGATTCAAATCCTGTCATGGCAGATGGCGGAATTTGAATTTAATAAAAATCTGGGACTTAAGAGTCTGAAGATGACCATGGAAAAATTGCCAATTGTCAGGAAAACCACATTTGGTTTCCTAATGTCCCTAAGGGAAGGACATTTGCTATCCTTACCCAGTTTGGTCTATACGTAACTACAGATTCACAGCAATATGGTTGACTCTCAACTGCCCTCTGGGCCATTAGGGATGGACAATAAATACTTACCTGGCCAATGATGTCCACATCCTGTGAATAACTTAAAAAAAAAGCCTAGTGCAGTACTAAAAGAATATTGCCCTGCTCCAGGTGCTATGTTTTGTTTAAACAACTAACCAAAGGCTGGAACTGGCTCTTAGAGTGAATGTAAAAGATACCATGGCACGACTAAAAGCAACCAACTTATATCCAGTGTCCTGACTAATATCTATTAATCAACATCTCAAGAAGAGGTTTTGTCATTATCAGATTGGTGTTTGTGGAAGTTTGCTGTGTGATTAAAACAGTGACTACAATTACAAAAAAACAAAGTCATTGACTGTAACGTACTTCTCTATGCCCAGTGGGAATGAAAAATGTAATATCAAAGCAAAAACGTTTGTCTTTCAATGGAGAGACTAAGCATGCAGCAAAACTAAACTTTTAGCAAAAGTAATAAATACTGCAATTATTAGGGTTTCCCATGATTGAAAAAGCACAAAATGGCTGAAAGTGGTTCTCAGTTGATATAAATGGCTGGGGAAGATCTTAGCTGAAACAGCAGCTTGAGCAGTCTGCTGTTCCAAGTCAAGCTATAGGACAGAGTAATTAGATGCCTTCATTGAGGGAATAAATCCAAAATAACTAGATAAAGATAAAATACTATGGGCTCCATTACAGAGAAACAGATGCAGATGCTTGTATAGAAAACCATAGTGGAGCTACTTATATTGTAACATATTGTGTGATGCAGCATGGCATAGCCATTCATTCTATAGCGAAATAACATAAATTGTAGCCATTTATCAAACATTAAAATGGCATTTTAAATATATAGCCATTATAAGTGTATTCCAGTGGAAGTTCAACCTAAGACAGATTGAAGAGAGTCGCTGTTATCTGTAAGGGAGCTAAAGCATGGAATGTGGTTGAGTAAGATTTACTGTGAAGGCCAAGGAAAGTTATTAGAGGATCTGGTAAACATCATGAGATCATGGGTTGGAAGACAGCTGTCATGCGCTGATCATGTATTCACATGATTAACTTGATTGGATGTGTAAGTAATAAATTAATAACATGATTGGTTTGTAACAGTCAAAAGCGGGCTAATAGCAAATGTATAAGTAGTGTATGTTTCCCTCTATTCACTGGAGAAGTCCCTGGATTGCATAGAGGTTTTCTCCCCACCAGTGTAAAATAATAAACTCATTAATGATAGAAGTGGACCTAGGTGTCAAGTGATTAATTTGGTCATTCCATCCCCAACAGAGTAGTACAAAATCAAGGTAGTACACTGGAAATCTGAAATAAGAACAAAAAGTATTGGAATTATTCAGAAGGTCAGGCTGCTTCTGTAGAAAGAGTTAACATTACAGTTTGACAAACTTTCATGAGAGCTGTTTGCTGCCATTATTTTGTTGTTGGACTCCAGGAACCAAATTCCCGTTAGATTTCCCCACTGAAAACAGAGAACATCACACGGAATAATACGACAAAGCAGGTGAAGCTGCAGAGTATTTTTTCCCCAAGGCTTCTGTAATTGTTTTGCCTTAAACCCAACACCACACCTATAATTTAAATGTACCAGAAGAACAACAATTAAAAACATTAATCTACTACCCTTAATGTGTAAAATGTCCCAAACTCATTTGCAGAGGCATTAACAAAAAAGATCTGACAACAAACCACAATGAACAAATTGATACCTCACCATCTAAAAACCCTGTCTAATATGTTTGGGTGACACACCAGTTTTTGAGAGTAGGTGGGAAATGAGAGATATGGGTATGAGTTAGCATTGGCAAATGTGGGAGCATATAGAATTTTATACATGCACTCTGATTGCTGCAGACAGTTATTAAGAATGAAGTACATTGATTAACACATAAGGCTGTAGTTCCAGTCACTGATTTGGCCAGTCAGGTGAGGTCAGCAAACTTCTTAGAGTACTGCTGTCCACAGCCTTGATGCCAAATGTCTCACACTGACCTTGATGACAATCTACTCCGTTCCCTTTTGTAGTGTATACATCAAGGCCTTCCTGACCCCTATGGAAATATGTCTCTCCTTTACATTTTCTGTACTAAGGCCTGAGTGCTGCGTCAGAGAACTCATGCGAGCCTCTGTTTCTGGTCTGCTGCTCCATTTGTTGTTTTGAGTTCTTTTTAGAAATACTTTTGGAGGCACTTCATCATCTGTTGCAGCGGAATGTACCGTCCCTTCAAAGAAAAGGGACATCATTTTGAATTGCACTGCGCAATCATACATTACCATCTTGTGCCCAAAACATGACCGTGGAACTTTTATGTTCTTAGTGTTCTTTTTGCGTATAATATACATCACAGTCTAATTGGCTCAACCAAGCAATGCAAGTGCCTACGCTTCACTTGGGTATTGCTGTTCCCATCTAACTCTACTATTGTAACTATCAATTCCTATTTCCCTCAAACAATGCCCAGAATCCCCTTAAGTGCATCTACATTATTAGCTTTAAGCTTTTCAGTAGTACCAAGTTCCACATTTTCACCATACTTTGGATAAAGAATTTCTCATTGGATTTCATGGTGATTATCGTATATAGATGATCTCTGATTATGAACCTCCCCACAGGAGAAACCATTTTCTCTGTACAATGCTATTAAAACCCCTCATAATTTGAAGTTTCTTAAGATCACTCCTCAGCACCTTTTTCTCAAGAGCACAGAGTCAACTCTTTCCTAATATGCATAACCATGCATTTCTGATGTGTCAGGTGGTTAGCAGCAAAAATGGCTACAAGATTGGTTAAGAGCTACAATCCAGCATGCCAGAAAATTTGGCCAACTAGTTTAAGCTCTGTCCCAGGTTAAAACTGGGGCCAGGACATTTTTTGACTTGTCCTGTCAGCTGCGACCTGTAGTTTTGTATGTTGACCAAGTAAGGTAGGTGTCATAGTGGTCTGTTAGGCCACTATTATCTTGTATGGAGCATGGTATATAGCTGTTTGCAACTCAGGATAAATATTGCGGAGCTGTTCACCAGTAAACTCCATTGGCAGGATTGAACATTGCAGTCGGGTTTGGTCAATTCATTGGCTGAGTGCCAGAGAAGCTTCTGGAAAAGAGAGTATACTTTGGGATAAATGTCAACAGCACAAAGGATTTTGAGAAACGAGCACTCAAGACTGTCATCTATGGAGTACGTGCCTTGAAGTTATCTTCAGAGAGACAAAGAAACACGACACAAGATGTACACCAAGAGTTGGCTGCTTTGCTCATTTTGGTTTCAAACAAATACGACCCCAATCTTATAGAGTTTAAAGAAGGGGTTGTTTAACTAAATTCTGAATTATTTCCCTGTCCTTTGTCTGTCACACAAAGGAAGAACACCTGGGAGAAAACTGAAGTACTCCTTTCAGGTAACACTGATATTTTCTTATAAATCTTCTACTTCCCTTTCACTGTGTTTATACTTTTATTTGCTTTTGGAGACAAAACAGTTGTGGATAGTTGGACCCTGGACACTAACTTGAACTCCAGTGATGACGCCCTGGGCTGTGATGATAGGCCTCCAACAGCCACAAGTATGCTAGCCAAGATTCCAACGAGTGCTGGGTTTTCCCCCGAATCTCATTGGCTTCAAGTTTGCCAGGGTTCCTTAATGGTACTGTCAGCAGTAAGACACAAAAAATGTTAAAACAAAGAAGTAAAAGTAATCTATGCTAATATTAATCTTCACAAAAATATCTGATTGGTAAAAAGAAAAATATAGTAACATTATTTTCTAATGTTGGGTGTGATACTGTGCTTTCATCACACTTGCTGAACAACTCCAATTGTGCCAAGAATTAAATGAACAACCAACTTAAGGCCATCAGTAAGGCACACAATGTGCCTCACTTGTGTTTGCTAAAAAAAGTTACAGACCTTCATAGACAGGGAGCTGTTTTTTTCAGGGAAAAACAGCTCCCTGTGTATGAAGGTCTGTAACTTTCAGGGAAAAAAACATACCAAGGAATTGGATCTTCTTTTAAAAATTAAGTAAAGGTATGAAAGTCAGTAATTTTTCGATGTATTCTATGCAAGACCTTGATCAGAGTCAAGACTTGCTGCCCAATCAGCATCTTTTCTTCACGTAGTAAAATGATTCCTCCTTGTAAATGTGCCATTCTTGTGCCTGTCCTGATCAGTGCAATTTGATGAACTTTGACTGCATGTTGCTTTTTTTAAAGCAATACTAAAGATATATATGAACATATTACTTCACAAAACTACATAGCTAATTTTCCAAACATTCCTCCCAGCAGACGCCCACAGCCATTGTATTCTACTAAGGTGTTGTAGAAGCTCTGCATGGCAATGCTTTTTTGTCAAAAGGCTTTTCCTTTCTTGAAAGCAGTCATGGCAAATGATTTTTTGGAATCCTCTACATAGCTAATCTCAGGGTTTTAAATATCTTATCATTAAAGAATTGTTTTTACAAACATATGCAACTTAACAATAGTTGCAGCAGGCATCTTATCTTTAAAATGCAAGATGTATGTAATTTGGTACTATTCATATGAATAATATATATTTGTTTTTATGTAAAAGTAATCAGTTTTTAAGTTCAATTTTGTTCCATTGCAGCCTCAGCCAGTGTTAGATAGAAGCAGTTTCAAAGTACACTGCTCCTGATGAGCTTCAGAATCACAGAAATTTTTAAATGGTCTGAATTATTTAAAAGGCATGGACAGTAGCTCCAGTCCAGGTCAATTCATAAGCAAGGACTCATGCTGGTGAGCGCAGAGGAAAATTAGGAGGCTTTTCATCGTTGACCATGGAATTTATGCTTTTTAAACTAGTCCAACGTTGTTATCAGGAATTCCTCAGACCCTCCAGTTTGTGGGAGCAAATTATTTAATATCATGTTCCCTGGATAACCTTCCTCTGGGTTTTTGGCCAATAATCAGATGGCAGATTGAGGTGAAAGACTTGTCAGTCTCTTTTCAGTAAATCTGTCAGACCATGGGTGTGAGCTAAGCTTGATCACCAAAGTGAGAGCAGAAAGGGGTCTCTGCACTTTTTTCCTAATATTTGGACCCAAGAAGCTGTCCAGTCCGCAGGATGAATGGACCAGAAAATTATTCCTTTGTTTCCCAGCCAGAGGATTGTTAGAATATGGCAGGTTCTGTGCAAGAAGTTGTTCACTTGGCTAAATTAGGTAAAAAGTTGTGACAAATACCAATTACAATGTAAATATTTTGTCAACTTTTACACAACATTTAAAGCTGTCTCATCAACTTTGCACAATCATTTTCTAAATAAGGCTCCAATTTAAATTGGTTAAATAGAATTTCAGATAAAGGATGGTTATCTTTACTATGACAAACTTGCTCAGATTTCTTGCTGATGATTTAAAATACATAAATCCTTTCTGCAGTATATTTATTGAAATAGGAGGCGAGAAATATCAGTTGGCACATTAGCAGGTAAGTGTCTAATGTATTCATATGACATTCACCTGTCAATTGAGCATTATTCTGCTCATATCACAAACTGTAATCTCCACACTGTTCATTATCTATTCCATTAGAAAGATGTATTTTCCTTCATATTCCATATCATTCCACCCTGGAGTCTTACTTTTTTTAAAAAATATAGGTTGGGTATCCTTTATCCAAAAACCTCAGGGCCAACTGTTTTTCAGGTTAAAGGATATTTTTGGTTTTTGGATAGATTAAGTCCACCAACGGGCACTCTGAAGAAAAACTTTGCTTAACCTGAATGGACCCGAATAGAACTAAAAGCAAAGATTTTGTTTTCCCTTAAAATGCCTGTACGGACACAAACTGACCCGTAGACACTTTTTTTTTGGTTACCTAGATTTTTGGAGATGTGGACAAAGGCTGTATAAGCTTTTCAATTTTTAAAATCAGTATTTTACTTTGTTTCCATTTACAGTTAATCATTTTGTTTCTTAGTTCAGTTTTTTTATTGAATAGGTTAGAATTTTTGGCTCAGCTGATTAAGATCACATTGTACTCTGAGGTAACCTTTTTGACTGTCCACTATACCATCCGCAAACTTACTAACCATGCTTTTTATATTCTCATCCAAATCATTGCTCTAAATGACAAACCACAGTGATCATATTAAATGCCAGAGCGGGCTCAGTGAGCTGAATGGCTTATTCCTGCTTCTATGTTCCTGAGAACTGAACCGTACTACAGATTTTAACTGATATTATAGTATTGTACACAAAAGAATGAACACAGTTTAAGAGAAAATGTTTCTACCATGTTCCATTGGCTTTTAAATGCAATCCCAACAAAATCTGCCAAACCAATGCAAAGCATGGAGGGGTGTCAAGCACAGATTACATCCAGCTCAAAATTAATTTTCTGAGAGCATCTGCATCAAGAACTTTATGATCCAATCTATTTGGGTAATGGGCAATGCACCATATAAGCACAAGAGTTACAGTACGGTTTTATTACAGAATGTCAATTTTCAGTGAAGATTATCAAGTACAGAAAAGGCTATGATCTTGAAGTTGCAACCATGCATTTTCTAGTATCAGTTCAAAAGCTCTCATGGGGGAGTTTGCTGTTTAACCAAAGAAACGGTATGTCTCAATGGTGCAAAAGTTAGAATGATTGAATATGGAAAAAAAATAACAAGCAGAAGTCAACTGCTGGAGCAGTGATAGTTTCTTGTTATGGGAGAGTAGATGTAATGAGTGAAGTTAACAACAGAACATTTTGAAACTAAAAGCTATATTGTATAGAGAAAGAAACATTCATAGGAACATAACAGCTGAAATAGGTTATTCATTCCCCCCAGAACTTTCTCCACCATTACAGTTCATGGCTTATCATTTACCACAATGCAATATGTCTTGTTTTCATTAACAACTGGAAACATATCAACTTTTTTGTCTTGAACTTATTATTAAGTGAGCTTCCACATCCTCTGGGGTACAGAATTCCAAAAGTTCAGTGCTCTCAGAGTTTCTCCTCCTTTCAGTCCTAAGTGATTTTTCTTTCAGTCTAAGACTGTGTTCCCCAGTTCTCTAGATCTACTCTATCTCTTTAAAGAATGTTTTAAGATACTGTGAGATAACCTCACTTTCTTCTAAACTCCAGGCACAAGAGTCCTCAATCTGTCCTCATAGATTATCCGATTATCCCATGAATCAGTCTGGTGAGCTTTCCAATCTTTTACCATTTAAGAAGTACGCTGCACCTTTGTTCCTCTCACCCAAGCAGATAACCTCACATCTATCCATATTACATTCCATCTATGTGCTCTTTCCCACACAGTCAGCCTATTAAAACCCCCTTAAAGCTTCTTTCCATCCTCCTCACAACTCCATGAAATCATACATCATCTGCACATCAGCACTCCCACATCCAAAATCATCAAAATGTATTCTAAGCTGAAATCCAAACACTTATCCTTGTGGTACTCCACTAGTCACAGCCTGCTCACCTGAGAATGACCCATTTATTCCTATGGCCTACATTCTGCCTGTTAACCAATTGTCAATACATTCTAGTGTATTACCTCTAAGTTTGTGTGCTTTAATTTTATTTACTAAACCACTGAATGACACTTGATCAAAAACCTTCTGAAAACTCATATACATCAGTCTGACTGTGCTGGTAATATCCTAAAACAGTATCAGGTTTGCCAAACATACAAAGTACTTGTAAATTTATGAATAAATTGTAGACATTGCTGGCATAACAATAAAAATTTATAGGAATTGCTTTTATTTTATACTTAAAGAAGAAATTCCAAAATGACTATCTCATGATCATTTATTGAAGTATGTTCAGTTCTCAAGGCAGTTGTCAAATGATCTTGAACCACAAACATGAGACTTCAGTGTTTGTCACACAGGGGGTCTTGAGCAGACTTAAAAAAAAAGAGTTCTATGGTACCTGCTGATTTGTGTGCCCCAATTCCTGGTATGTAGTCTGAGTGCCTGAGACTCCATGATGAGGGCACAAGTGCGCAAAGTCCAATCTAATAAATACATGATATTTTCCACAAATGCAAGTTTTGCAAAAGAGTAAACAATGCTCAGCATGTTTATGCAATGCATACTTGAGCTATGCATGCCTGGAAGGTCCCTCATTCAAACTTCAGGCGGTGGTGAATTAGCAGATTTCAGTAAATATTTTAAATAAACGATCGAAACATGCCTGAGGCAGGTAGAAATTGAACCCAGGTCTTCCAGCTCAGGGGTAAGAACAGCACAACATCCACCTCTGAATCCCAGTAGAATCAGCTGCTTGCATTAAGGGACAAACAACTGCAAAGATTCAGTTATCATATGGCCTAGCTTCTGGCCACACACCACATGGCAGTTTGCTCACAGTTTAGGTTTCAGGTGCATAAATGCTTGAGATAAGATTTACATATAACATTTGCGCTTTACAACTTCTGAAAATAGTTCCAAATGTGATATAGTATGTAGCGTAGTTCAGTAAAACTATCACTTCAAGCACAACTGAACATTTATTTTTCCACTATGAAGCATGAAGAAATAAATCATTGAATTGGACTTTATCGATATATAAGATAAAGAAATGTATTTAAAATTCAAGGCAGAAACATAAAATAGTTATGTGGGTGGGGAAGGGAAATTTATTTCTTGATTTTCTTGTTGATTTACTGTTTTTCACTCAAATGTTGTGGAAGAGGAAACTTAAAGATAGAGCCCAATGGAAAAGCAACAACAATTCTTGAGCAAGTTTGCTCTACATTAAACTATAAAATTTACCTCTTTCAATTCATTTGCACGGAAACTACCTTCCAACATATATTTACTGCATAACAATAAAATATCATTGCTAATAATCTGAAAACTAACATTGATATGGATGTAAATATGTTGGACAGAGTGCAGAAGAGGTTTACAAAATGGTTCTAGGGACGAGAAACTTTTGTTATGACAAGGTTGGCGATGTTGGGGCTGTTTTCCTTGGAGAGAAGGTCACGACAGAGGGGTCTGATAACAGTGCATAGGGAGTAACTTGTAAATGGATCAAAAAAACAGAGGCCACAGTTTGTTCTTCAAAAGAAGTAAGTGTAATGACAGAAAAAGTTTTCTTTCCCCACAACTGAGTAGTTAGTCTGAAATGCACTGCCTGGAACTGTGACTGACAAAGGTTCAATTGAAACATTTAAGAGGACATTGCATGATTATTTAAGTAGAAACAGTGTTCAGAATTGCAGAAAATTAGCAACGAGAGTGGCACAAAATTAAATGCTGAGAGAGACATGCAATGAGCCAAATGGTCTCCTTCTGCACTGCAACAAATCTTTTTAAAGGAAGTTGATGTTATAATATTTTCAACAGCAAAACAATTCAGAACTGTCTTTCATTCTGCGCCCATATAATATTGCTCCTTAATAGTTGATTGTTTTTAAAATTCACATCTGTTTAAGTAAATACCTTATATTCTGTAAGTGGTAATTAGAGGAATATCATCACATAAAGACCAAATTATTTTTTTCTAAACATACATAATAATTGTAAACGTAGACAATAAACCAGGACAGAATTTACAAGACAAAGTCTGTTGAAATAGCAGATTGAACTACTGAAACTGAAGGAAATTATTGAAGTATAGTCAGCCAAAATAGTACAGGAACCATTGGCCATCAAATCCATGCTTTATAAAGCAATTTAATCAGTCGCATTCTCTGCTCTATCACCTTTTAAGTTTATTATGAAATCCTCTTCACAAAATCACATTATTTGAGGATTATGGTTTCCTTAACTAGACAATTTTCAGTATAAATATTCTGTGTCTGGTAATGTTAAGCTTGTAGTTGTCTCAGATTAACACTCAAATGAAAAGCAGAGAATCAAGAGGACACTTTGCTGAGAAACAGCAGACAGGAGGTTGCATGCACAATACGACTGTACTAGATAGCTGGTGAACAGATTATTTTGAAACATTAGGGAGCTGTATAGAGGAAGGTCACAGAAAAACATGAAAAAATCTCAACATGTGTTGAAATAATAGAAGCTGGCTGCACTTGAACTTTGGGTGCTGTACCTGGAAAATGAGTTGCAAAAAATACTGGCAAGTCAGAAAATAGGGTTAGATCAGAAGCTTGGAGCTCAGCCATTACAAAATGTAAGGGTAGTTTGGAGAATCCTGAAGAGGCTGAGAACATGCTCCATGGAAATATTAGATCCTAGGATAGCACATAGAACTTGAACAGCAAGGATTCAGGCACCATCAATGAACTCTATTTCAATTGCAAAACGGCAGTTTTGGAAATGCAATGATTGCTGAGCGGTTGACCATAGTTGAGACACATTTGACAGTATATGCACTGGGAGAAGATTGATTAGGGATAGAAAGCATGTTTGTGACAAGCAAGGATTGGTTAGGGATATTCAACATGTTTTGTGCAAGGGAAATAGTGTCTTGCAACTTGATTGAGTTTTTTAATGAAGTAAACAAAACAGCCGATGAGGGCAGAGTGGTAGACATTGTTTCCTTGGACTTTAATCAAGTCTTTGTCACAGTTCCACAAGTTAGACTGATCAGTAAAGGTAGATCACATGGGATTCAGTGAGCTTGCCAACTGGATACACAAAATTGGCTTTATGGTAAGAGGGTGAGGGTAAAGGGTTGTTTATCGGACTGGATGCCTGTGACCAGAGGTATTCCTCAGGGATCGGTACAAGGTCTACTTTCGTTTGTCAGTAATGTAAATGATTTGGATGAGAATATAGGAGACATGGTTAAAAAGGTTGCAGATGACACCAAAATTGGTGGTAGAGTGGACAGTGAGTAAGATTATCTAAGATTACAAAGAGATTTTGATCAATTTAGTCAATGGGCTAAGAAATGGCAGATGGAGTTTAATTTGGATAAATGTGAGGTATTGCTTTTTGGTAAAACAAACAAGGTCAGGACTTTAACAATTAATGGTAGGACACTGGGTAGTGTTGTAAAGCAGAGAGACCTAAGGGTTCAAGTACATAATTCTGTGAAATTTGTGTCACAGGTAGACAAGGTGGTTAAGAAAGCATTTAGCATGTTTGCTTTCATGGCTCAGACCTTTGAGTATGAGAGATGGGATGTCATGTGCAGGATTTTTGTGAGGCCACTTCTGTAGTACTGTGTGCAGTTCTGGTTAACCTGTATAAGAATGGTATTATTAAATTGGAGAGGATTCACAAATATTTACCAGAATGTTGCCAGGAGTGGAAGGTTTGAATTATAAAAATAGGCTGGAAACGTTGTGAATTTTTTCACTGTGTAGAGGTTGAGGGTTGACCTTTATTAAGGTTTATAAAATCATGAGGGGTAAAGATGAGGTGAATACAAAGGTCTTCTCCTTTGGGTAGGGCAGTTCAAAACTCAGGAGCAAATTTTTAAAGTGAGAGGAGAAAAATTTAAAAAGGAGAATGGGTCTTATGTGGAATAAACTACCAGAGAAAGTGGTGGATGCAGGTACAGTTATAATATTTAAAAGAGATTTGGCAAAGTTCATGTATACGATACCATTGGAGGATTATGGGCCAAGCGCAGGCAGGTGGAACTAGTTTAGTTCGGGAACATGGTTGGCATGGACTGGTTGGACCAAAGGGTCTGTTTCCATGCTGTATGACTCTACAAGAACATAAAATAGTGGGTACAATTCAAAAGAGGGTGCAGGAGCATAGGGAGCTGTATATGTGCACAGTAAATAAAGCATACCTCAGCTGGAATACAGTTGTGAGTGCCACATTATCGGAAGGATGCAAATACATTGGATAGAGTGCAGAAGCGGTTTATAAGAATGGTTCCAGGTATGAGGAACTTCAGTTAAAAAGGTGGGACAGTTCTCCATGGAGAGAAGAAGACTAAGAGGACATTTGATGGAGATTTTCATAAATCATGAGCAGTCTGGATACAGCTGATAGAGAGAAGTTGTCACTATTCAAGAAACGAGAAGAAGATTTGATTTAAAGCTTGGATTTAAAGTGATGTGCAAAAGAAGCAAGGGTGATGTAAGAGGTAAAAAACACTTTTGTGCTCAGTAATTAGGCTGTGAAATGCACTGCGTGTAAATGGCAGTTTCAATTGAGACATACATGAGGACATTGGATATAAACAGTGCGAAAGGCTATGGGGGAAAGCAGGAGATTTGCACTGGGTAACTGTACTCGTTTGAAGAGACCTTTCTGAGCTGTAACACTTCAGTGATTGTACGAAATAAACTACTAATTTTGTTACACATTGAGGCAATCCTTCATGTAGAAACATCTCTCAGGACAGGGCTTCGAGTAACTGAAATGAAATGTGATATTAGTGAAATGAATTGGTTTTTAATGAGAATGATTTCCGGAATCGATCTGCGCGCTCAACAATGGCGTTGTTTAAACCGGTACTGACCGTATTTACATACAAACTCCCAGTGAATGTGGTTTCCGAAAATGTTACAATCACCATCTTCTAAATATTGACTGAAATTACTGGATTTACTTTATTCAAATAATAAATGTTAAAACATAATGGTAGCCCTATTCCCAATTCTTCAGCAAATTAAATCTCAAATAAACTCGAGTCAACTTCCACAGAATTTTTAGTACTTATTTTATGTTCACCTTTCAGACGGAAGTTTGTTTTTGTTTGAAACAACGTGGATTTGAATTAAGCAATGCACCTAAACGATGCGAAAAGTCAAACAGTTTAAAGAAAGTACAAACCATCCAATGTCTTTACATATTGTTGAGTACTGCAACATTTTAGTCAAACTGAGGGGGGTTTCCCTGGCTAACTGCATTTGATAGCGAAATGGAGCAATAAAAAAAAGCAATATTAACAGGATTCAAATGAAACGTGGTTTGAAATAACTGAAGGTGCTGCAAAATATCTGAAAACCGCAAAACTCCAGTGTCCTGAAGTTTGTTGCGCTGAAAAGTCTAATGCTTTATTCAGTTAAAGGCTGAAATTATGCATTAAGCAAATGGGGGTTATAAAATAAAGGTTGACAACAGAATCGAATTGACTGGAAAATCGCACCGTGTAAAATCCAACCTTTACCTTGAAAGTAAATCCCAGACTGGATCTGTATTATCCTCGGAAGAGTGGTGGGATCAAGCGAGTCGATGAAACTCTCCAGAGTTTGCGCCATTGTGTTGAAATTCCCTCACGAAGCTGCAGAGTATTAGCGTCGAAGACTGCAGTCCATCTTTCAAGGTGCTCCTTGGTCAGTCTGCCTTGTCCAATGGAAGACAGGGCAGTCTTCCCCGCCGGTGCAAGGTGAGACACAACAAGTCAGTGTCCCATTCTACTCCCACTCACACTCTGAGAGTGGTTTCGCAAAATGTTCGAGCATCAGAGAATGTTTTCCAAATCTCAACAAATGAGTCAGTTCATCACCACGACACCCGAAATGTGCAAAATGCAGAACAATGGTGGGCGGCAACCCCGGAAACTCAATCGGCAAACTCGCACATTGTCAACGTTTGCAACCTTCCTCAAAAGGTTGTTTTTTCTCTCACTCTTAAAGAGGTAGTGTGGCCGTGACATTTGCATTCATTCTCAGACTTGTTTAGCTTTTATATTATTTGTTATTTCTAAGGAGTGGTTGATTCCAAACAGATGTTAAATACTTCGTTTTAAAAATGTCAGAATGATGGAAGTCTTCATTTAAAAAGTCATCGGGAAACGGGGAAAGAGTTCGACCTGTCCTGACATATCCTCAACCTGGGTCAAAACACTTGGAACCAAGGTGTTGGGTGCGCAGAGTTCAGTGTAAGAACCGTGACTAAGATGTGTTAACGGAAATTCAGGAGGTGTTTGACAACTTGAATTAGCAGGAAGGTGGAGGTGCAGGTGGGGTTTCACTTTTGTGCAAACATGGATCCCACACATTGCAGAACCACACGGTCTCATCCATCAAAACTCTCACAGACGGTCTCCTTCCTGCCAGAGTCTGCGGGTCAAAGTACCCTATATGCATAGTGCAGGTTGGCAGAAGTGTGTTGACGTACCCTCAGCCAGAAATGCAAATACCGTGTGGTGAACTGGCATTCCTAAAACATCTGCTCAGTTATGGGAAATGCGTGATTTATGCGCCCACCATACGTCTTAAAAAACAGCAGACTGATATTTAAGTGCGTTTTCTCTATGGCGTGCACTACTCTTGCCACTTTGCCACTTTCCCTTCTCTCAGAAAAGCTTAACTTTTCCTGGATCAATTCAAAATGCACATCATCCCTTTCCTGAATTCACTTCAGTTTCTCTAAAGCGTTCTGGCTATTCACCAAGTTACAAGATTTTATAGGTGTCTTTCCATTAAGCAGTGGTTTAGCAACTATCCAATCTTTATATGACTTTGGTTTCCGTAGCTGACACAGTCTGTTAACTGTTTCTCTCAACCAGTCTTATACCCAAATTGAATGCACAGAGATAAACTCAAAGAATAAGAATTTCATGGCATTATGGCACATACATCACACCCAGGTTAAAAATGCAAGTTATCTACCTTTCAATTCCAAGATTTTTCTGAGGGAACCATGTGAATAACTCATCCTTTACTGTAATAACTGAAAGTGGCATGTCTTAAGTGAGCCCACCTTCTGTTTTATGATTCTATCTTGCGAGCTGTTAATCTCTAAATTAATGTGGCCCTATTTTAAGTGTTGAACTCCAAGTTTGTTTAAATTGCGTTTACTTCAATATTATTACAAAATATCAGGACTTTCATTTAGTTTACATTTAATACTTGAAACACTAAATTAGAAGTTATACTCTAATGCAAAAACTAGATATTAAATACATATCTGCACCGTAGACCACCTCTTACATTGACTTTAGAAAGGGTAAAGATCATTCCCAGTGGTACACAGTATTAGCTTGCAATGTTAGCTTGTTGAAAAGAGAAATTGTTGTACATCCCTGAATCTAAATTCACCGAATTGCTAATCTCTCTCAAAATAGTAGGGATTTTGCAGAGACTAACAGATTAAGAAAGAGATTTTATAAAAATCCAATTTAATCTGGATTTGGGAAATTTAGAGGCCTGTAAAAAGACCATCTGGCATGAAAGAAAACTATTTACCCCTTCACCCTCTTTCCTCACTGTTAATCAGAATATGTTTGTTTTATATACAAATGAATGAGAGAATGCATTCAGTTGATTGAAACAGTGAACAGATACTTCTAAAACTAAATAATTCTAAATAGATCAACATTTCAATTTTATGGGCCTACCTGCAGTGTAACCAATGGCAGACTGACATCAAAAAGTACAAAATGAACAATAATGGTAAGTGATAAATCTGGACCATCAAAATATCGAAACAAAAATTTATAACTTCCAAAACAAACAGAAAATGCTAGAGAAACTCAGCAGGTTTTGCAGCATCTGTGGAGAGAGACACAGATTTGACCCTTCAAGTCTGATATGACTCTTCTTTGGAACTAAAGGTATTGGAAAATGATTTTTCAGTCCTTACGACAAAGGTGGAGGAAGATCAAGGGGTCAGATGGTCCAGAGGCCTGGTACAAAGACAAATAATTTTTTAACTGGTTGTGACAGAGAAAAAAAACCCAAATGGATATTAAGAAATCACAAAGTAGCAGAGGAATTCAATAGGTGATTTTAGAGATTAGATGTTATTGAACAAATTGATGTGCTTGACTCAAATCCATTCCTTCAAGTGGAATGGCCACCAAATTCTAAGGTGTTTGATTTACAGCAGTAGAGTTGATATGGAGATAACTAATATGAGAAATTATATTGAGCTGAAAGTCAGGACAACGGATCGTGATTTTTAGTGACTTGTACAAAGGAAAATGCCCACACCTATCATCTTGTGCTTTTAAAGTTAGGGTTTACATTGAGTCCACATACTTCTGTAAAATAGTGTTCCCTCAGATTAAGGTAATCAAGTTCAAGTATCGCACCCCTTACAGATACCCATTTGATGCAATGTATCTGACAAGCATTGTCAAAGTACAACCCAGACTTTAAGGCACTGGCAGATATTATGCAGTCAGATGTCACAATGAGACTTGGTGAATAGAGGACAAAATTAAAAATTAGATCTACTTCTTTTCAGATTTTTTCAGCACTGAAATAACTGTTTGTTCTCCATTTTCTTGGTGGTAGAGCCAGGGTTGCACTTACATTCAAAATTGATCTTAAATTGCACTTAAATTAAAAAGTGGGAGACACTGATGTAAGGTGAAATTTAAAAGGTGAAGAGGAGAGATTGGGAGAACTCAAAAAACGGTGGGAGTCTGGAACTCAGTGCTTGAATGAATGGTTGAGTCAGAAACTCTTGGATTATTTAATCAGTAATTAGACATCCATTTACACTTCCATAGCCTTCAGGACTATTAGCCAAGAAATGGAATTAGTGTAGTCAGATCTTTGCTGACTGGTAGAATGGCCTCATTCTATGTTCTAAATGTCTGTGAGTCCATACGTTAATTTGGCAAATTGCAAACAAATCCCCTGACCTAATATATTACACTTGAGAGTTTGGAAAGAAGGGGCTACTGAGAGTGGATGCACTGATTTTGAATTGGCAAAATTCCTAAGATTCCAGATTATCTCAGTGGGTTGGATAAATGGATTGCATTGTGGTAAAACAAATAAGAGCAACACTTATACAATAGGGCCCTGAGTAGTGTTATAGACAGCGAGGGTTTCAGGTACATAATTCTTTGAATTTTCAGTCACAAGTAGACAGTGTAGTTATTAAGGCATTTAGCACAATTGCCTTCATTGCTCAACCCTTTGAGTGCAGGAGTTGGGATGTCATGTTGAGGTTGTGCAGGACGTTGATGAGGCCTCTTCTAGAGTACCGTCTGCAGTTCTGGTTACTCTGTGGTAGGAAGGAAACTGTTAAAGTAGAAAAGGTTCAGAAAAGATTTACCACAATGTTGCTGAGAAAGGAGTGTTTGAGTTATAAAAATAGTTTGGATAGGCAGGAATATAGGAGTTTGAGGGGTGATCTTATAAATATTTATAAAATTAAGCAGGGCACAGATAAGGTGAATAGCAAAAGTCTTATCCCAAGGATGGTGGGGAGGGGTTTCAAAGCTGGGGGGCATATTTTTAAGGTGAGAGGAGAAAGATTTAAAAAGGATATGAGAGGCAATTTGTTTTTACATAGAGAGTGGTTAATGTGTGAATGAACTGGCAGAGGAAGTGGTACTTGCAGTACAATTCCAATGTTTAAAAGACATTTAAGTAAGTTCATGAACAGGAAACATTTGGAGGGGTATGTGTCAAATCCATGCAGGAGGGATCAGTTTAGTTTAGCAACATAGTCAGCATGAACTGGTTGGACCGAAGGGTTTGTTTCCATGCTATATGACTCCAGGATTCTATGATTGGAAGTCAGCCACTGTATTCAGGAAAAGATGGGCAGGAAGTCCAGGTATGTTAACTTGATATCAGTATTGGAGAAATGTTAAAAGTTAAGATAATAAAGCACTTAGAAAATAATGATTAGGTGCAGTCAACACCTAATAGAGGAATTAAGGGCTACGGGGAGAACGCTGGTAAGTGGAGCTGAAATGCGCATCAGCCATGATTGAATGGCGGAGTGGACTCGATGGGCCGAATGGCTTTACTTCCACTCCTATGTCTTATGGTCTTATGGTCTAACAAAGATCTGTGGAAGTCAAAAAGTATGGCGTTGGAAAAGCACAGCAGGTCAGGCAGCATCCAAGGAGCAGGAGAGTCGATGTTTCGGGCATAAGCCCGAATGAATTATGCCCAAAACATTGACTCTCCTGCTCCTCAGATGCTGTCTGACCGGCTGTACTTTTCCAGCATCACACTTTTCAACTCTGATCTCCAACATTTGCAGTCCTCACTTTCTCAAAGATCTATGGAAAATAAGTAGTGATTGGCTCATCTGCAAAGAAAGTATGAGGCTGTGACTAGCAAGTTGGGTAAGGGGGAATACTGAACATTTGATATTCATTGCTCAATCAGGTGGTGACAATGTGTTACCTCACAAAAGCAGGGTTTATTGGATCCAGGATAGTATTTTAGGTAGTACTGTATTGAGAATTAGTTAAGAGAAAGCAGAATAGGATCAAATGGGTTCACCCTTGTCAGTTGACAAGCTGAAACTATTGGGGGAGCACAAGGATCAGTCACTTGACTCATTTGCAATCCATGTCAGTTGCTTGGGTGGGGAACTGAGTGTCATGTATCCAAGTTTGCTGATACTAAAGTGTTCAGTCGGAATGTAACCTGTGAGAAGAACTCACAAAAGGCTGCAAAATGACATGGACAATTTAAATGAATTGCCAAAACTGGGAGTGGTAAATGACGTGCCATCTGAAGAAATGTGAAATTAACCATTTTGGTCGGAAAAATTGAATTTCTTTAAATGATAAGAGACTGGCAAATGTGAATACTTAAAGGAACCCGAGTCCTTATATACAAAGATTTATGCACTTATAACTCACCAAACGATTAAGGAAATAAAAAGTCAGTATTCACAGCAAAGGGAGTGAAGTATGAGTTAGCTAGTCTTATTGCAGTTATGCAGGGCATGGCTGAGACCAAACCTGTATACTGTGTACAGTTTTTGCTTCCTTACCTGAGAGAAAATACTAAAAATGTTCAACAGACTGAATTGTGGGATGAAGAACTGTTCTAATCATAGAGATTGGTAGAAGAGGTCAATATTCCCTACAATTTAGAAGGATGAGCGACAGTGCAATTGAAACATAAAATACCTAAGAGGTTTGACTGGGTAGATATTGGAAAGAGCTTTGCCACCCTGGTTCAATAAGGAGTCAGTTATTTAGGACTGAGATGAGAGATTGATCTTCATTCAAAATATTATCATCTTTTGGATTTCTATATTCTGTAGATCCATAAATGCTCAGGTTTTGAATATATTCAATTCAAAGACTGATATGTTTCTGGATACTACCCAGTGATATGGAGAGTGTGTGGAAAGGTAACTAAGATCAGCCTTGATCTTACTAAGCAAAGGAGCAGGTTCTAACCATTGAGATATCCTTCTCCTGTTCCTATTTTGTATATCCATAAGACTGTGATTGACCTCATCTTGTCTCGAAATCTTTCTTCCATAACTTCCAAACTCAGCGACTCGCAACTTCACAAAGTTGATTTCTACCTGATTCACTAGATGCACAACAGTTTCTCCTACTTACACACATCATTTCAGCCCATGGCTACGCCTTTCATCTAGAGGAAGTGGGAGGATTCCAGATCCAAAGTTTCACCTGCACATCCACCAATGTCATTTATTGTATCCATTGCTCCCGATGTGTCGCCTTTACACTGGGGAGACTGGACGCCTTCTTGCAGACCGCTTTAGGGAACATCGCCAGGACACCCGCATCAATCAACCCACCGCCCCGTGGCCAAACATTTCAACTCTCCCTCCCACTCTGCCGAGGACATGCATGTCCTGGGCCTCCTCCATCGCCACTCCGTCACCACCCGACATTGGGAGGAAGAACGCCTCATCTTCCGCCTCGGAACACTTCAACCCCACGGCATCAATGTGGACTTCACCAGTTTCCTCATTCCCCCC
>NC_057712.1:66777908-66786369 GCF_004010195.1 Chiloscyllium plagiosum | reverse complement strand
TCCATCAAAGTTTCACCTGCACATCCACCAATGTCATTTATTGTATCCATTGCTCTCGATGTGGTCGCCTTTACACTGGGGAGACTGGAAGCCTTCTTGCAGACCGCTTTAGGGAACATCGCCAGGACACCCGCACCAATCAACCCACCGCCCCGTGGCCAAACATTTCCACTCTCCCTCCCACTCTGCCAAGGACATGCATGTCCTGGGCCTCCTCCATCGCCACTCCGTCACCACCCGACATTGGGAGGAAGAACGCCTCATCTTCCGCCTCGGAACACTTCAACCCCACGGCATCAATGTGGACTTCACCAGTTTCCTCATTCCCCCTCCCCCCACCTTACCCCAGTTCCAACCTGCCAGCTCAGCACCATCCTCATGACCCCTCCTACCTGCCAATCTTCCTTCCCACCTAAACGCTCCACCCTCCCCACAGACATATAAAATTCATCCCCACCTCCATCCACTATTGTACTCTTGGCTACCTTCTCCCCAGACGCACTCCCCTCCCATTTATCTCTCCACCCCGGAGGTGCTCTGCCTCATTCCTGACGAAGGGCTTTTGTTGATTTTCCTGCTCCTCAGATGCTGCCTGACCTGCTGGGCTTTTCCAGCACCACTCTAATCTTGATTCAATCTTTTACACCTGGATCCGCCAACCGGTCAGCTTGAGAGCTATCTGCTTCTTCTACCCTCTTCTACAAAACTAAATTTTGTCTCACATTGTGCAATTTCTTCTTTGATTGCACTCACATGCTACAAATGAAAGCTGTTGCTACAGGAACCCAAATGGGTCTGAACTGTCGTTTTACTCTCTACCCCCTCCTCCCACCCATCCTTTACGCCTTTCCCATTACCCCCACTCTATCTTCCGCACAAAATGTTATCCATTATCCACTCCTTTGTCCAACTGTTCTCTCTTTGGGCTCTATCCCCACCTATTGTTTACTCCTTCCTCCCTCCACCCTATCTTCTGCAAATTAACTGACATTTTCCTAGCTACCATCACGTGACTCGAAACATTAAGTCTGATTTCTCCCTACAGATGCTGCCAGACCTGCTAAGCTTTTCCAACAATTTCTGTTTTTGGGTCTGAACTGCTCCTATCTTGGAGGTGGCAAGTGAAACTTTGCTTGTTCCAATCCTACCCGAGTCTCCTTCCTCACTTTTTTTTTACAACTCTTAGATGATTGTTTCTTATTCATTCCTGAACAGCAATTTTCCCCAGCTTGCTGTCCAATTTCTGCTCTTCTCTCAGCCCGTTCTCTGATGTCTTCAACTTATTTGCCTTCATTTCTGTGAACAGACTGTTGATTAATAGCTACTGCCATGCACAGCTACCTTGACAGCACTGCCTACCACTCAATTGCTGTAGGAACTCCAATCCATTCTCATAGTTTCATCATTACATTTGATGGTACCTCTTGCCACACCGATGATATTGATATAGTTTCCTGTTACTTGAAGGGTAACTGAGTTCAAGGGTACGATTCCATTTCCCATCTAGAACCATGTGAGAAGGGTCCCTCCACCCCATCTTCTCAGATTCAGGAACAGAATAAGGCTATTAGGTGAACAAATGTGCCCAGTGATTTGATCATGACTACCCCCAATCTCCTGCCTTCTCCCGTAACCTTTGATCTCTTTACGAACAAGAACCTATCTATCACTATCCTAAATACACTTAATGTCTTGGCCTCCACAGCCTTCTGCAGCAATGAGTTCCACAGATTTACCACCCTCTGGCTAAAGAAATTCCTCTTCATCTCAGTTCTAAAACATCATCCTTTCACTCTGATGCTGTGCCCTTGGTCCCTGGTCGGTCCTACTCATGGAAACATCTTGTCCACATCCACTCTATCCAGACCTTTCAGTATTCTATATGTTTCAATGAGATCACCTGTCATCCTTCTTAAGTGCAATGAGTACATACCCAGAGTCTTCAACCACTCTTTCTATATATTTGCAGGATCATTCTTGTGAACCTCTTCAGGTTCCACTCCAAGGCTAGCACATCCTTCGTTAGATTTGGGACCCAAAACTACTCTCAATAATTCAAATGTGGTCTTGCCAGAGGATTACACTGCCTCAGCCGTATGCCCCTAATCTTGTGCTCTAGCTCACATGAAATGAATGCTAACATTGCATTGGCCTTCCTAACTTCTAACCGAACCTACATGGTAACCTTAAGAGAATCTTGAACTCAGACTCCTAAGTCTCTTTGTGCTTCATATTTCTGAAGCCTTTTCCCATTTAGAAAATATTCTGCACTTTCCCACATTGTATTCCATCAACCACTTCTGTGCCCACTCTCCTCATTTGTCCAAGTCCTTCTGCAGCCTCCCTACTTCCTGAACATTATCTGATCCTCCTATCTTTGTGTCATCTGCAAACTTAGCAAGAATACCCTCATTCATTCATCCAGATTGTTAATGTATAAGGTGAATAGTTTTGGTCCCAACACTGACTCCTGTGGAACTCTGTTTTGGAGGAGTTTCACGATTTTGACCCAGTGACAGTGGTACAGTTCAAGATCAGAATTTTGTGCGCCTTACAGGAGAGCCTGTGGATAGTGGTGCTCCAGTTACAGTTGGTTGTGAATAGTGCTACTTTTGGTGGTGGTAACCCTGTAGAATGTCAATGGTTAGATTCCCTCTTGTTCGAGACACATATTTTCCTTACTTCCTCTTCAAGCAGAAGAGACCATGCACTCCTCACCTTCTTGCTTCACTGTTCAATCACTCTCAACATCTTTTCATGACACCTTCCTATGCAAGCAAGAGAATGGACTAGGTTATACATCTTTTAATTTAGCATGCAGTATTTGTTGCTCACAATTTGGCATTCTCTATGTTTGTCAAACCAGAGTCAATCAATTTTGGATCATCTCTATTCATCCACAAGTGTGAGGCAAAGCCTCTGGTTGCCTGTCATTTTAGTTCCTAGTTTCACTGTCACCATGACCTCACTGCCCTCTTTTCCTCGATTGCTCCAATGTGGCTTACAGCACCTTATCCATTAAGACACTTTATAATCTTCAAACTCTTGAGAATCTGTGGGCAATAATTCTTTCATTTAGAATTTCCTCTTGTTCCATTTCTGTTGCTTTATTTCCCTTGCATCTCTTCTATTTGCTCTCTTCTGCTTTCCATCCTATTGCAATCTTTTCTTTGTGTTCCCCCCTACCATTTTCTAAACATTTTTCAGTTCTCACTAAAGTTCACCTTCTTGAAATGTCAACTGTTTCTTCCTCCCCAAATGCTTGCTACTGTAATAAGCATTTCTAGTGTTATTTTGTTTTCAATCGCATTGCAAGTCCAAGACCTGCTTGACTTTGGTGAAACAGTTGTGCAAGGGAAAAGCCACTGAGCCTCTATGAGAAATGGGGTTCTCTGTGGATTTAGTAATTACATATAGCTTTCACAACGTCCATCCAAGCCTATCTTTACTTTTATCTTTTGTGAGTATTGTAGCAGCTTTACTTGTACTGGATTTTCCCATGGTTACATTTGAACAACCGTTATTAAGTTGTTTAGTCCACAAATGGGCAATAGTTCTCAATAATGCTTTAAATGGCATTATCAGGGAATGTACAGTAGTTCCCAACTTCGATTTTTGTTGAGGTGGGCAGCCACTACCAACCTATGAATTGCATGCAGAAGTGAGGAACATACCAGCCTTTGTTTTGCTACTGATTGGACCAAATATCTTCCAGGTTAACATTTGCTACTTAACTATGCCACCCAAAATAATTTATTCAATGATCATTTGGTGTGTAGATTAGCTGGCAACAATGCTCTCATTTGAAAAGTAAACCTTTTGGAATGCCGAGAATGTCAGAGGATGGATTCCAAATGCAAAATCGATCACAGCCTGGCTTGTAAGCTGCAAGCCCAACCCCAGTTTAACAACTGTATAAAATCAGGACTAAAATCTGTTGACAAATATAAACATTGCTAGGAATGTCCCTCAGAAGGGTACACTTGTCTGGAAAGATACTTATTCTATAGAGTCGTAGAGTCATAGAGATGTACAGCATGGAAACAGACCCTTCGGTCCAACCCGTCCATGCCAACCAGACATCCCAACCCAATCTAGTCCCACCTGCCAGCACCCGACCCATATCCCTCCAAACCCTTCCTATTCATATACTCATCCAGATGCCTTTTAAATGTTGCAATTGTACTAGCCTCCACCACTTCCTCTGGCAGATACCTATGAAATAAAATCTCGTTTGGTAACACAAACCTTGAAGATTGCTCAAAAAAGGAACATTTTGTCAAAGGTTTTTATCTTATGCACATTTTATGCTTTATGGGGAGATAGTGCATATAGACTCTGATTGGTAGAGTTGATAAGGGAGACAGGACACCAACTCATGAAACATTTCAGAGAACATCTCTGGGACACATGCACCAAACAACCCCACCAGCCTGTAGCCGACCGCTTCAACTTCCCTTCCCACTTCACCAAGGATATGCAAGTCCTGGGCCTCCTCCACTGCCAAATCCAACCACCTGATGCCTCATCTTCCACCCTGAGACCCTCCAACCACACAGCATCAACGTTGATTTCACTCATTTCCTCATCCCCCCTCCCCCTACCTCATCCCAGATCTAACCCTCCAACTTGGCACCGCCCTCTTGAATTGTCCTACCTGTCCATCTTACTTCTCATCTATCCGCTCCACCCCCTCCTCTGACTTATTACTATCACACCCTACCTGTATCTACCCATCGCCTTCCCAGCTACCTTCCCCCAAGCCCCACCTTTCTATTTATCTCTCAGCCCCTTCTGCCTGCCCCCACATCCCTGAAGGGCTTATGCCCAAAACGTTGATTCTCCTACTCCTCAGATGCTGCCTGACTTGCTTTGCTTTTCCAGCACCACACTTTTCAACTCATAATTCTCAGAACACCAGTCAGAGTCCATTTACCAACCAATCAGCACTCTTCTCATGCAGCATAAAATATTGCTTTCCCTTTACATTGTATTTCTTACAAATTAGTCCTGATTAGTGAAAGGGAAGAAACTTCAACAAAATGTCTTCTTCAGAAAAGTCCTATTGTATAATAACTTGATTAATTTAATCAATGTTTGAAAATATTGGATTTGAAGTTTTCCTAATACTTGATGGCAAGACTTTTTTTTTCCTGTAAATCCCCTGCAATAACAATGAATAACTGTTAATCTCCCTCAGTTTTCAGGTCGGCTGGATTGACAAACAGAATTGCATTAATTGTTTATAAGGTGCAAAAAAGAAGAAGAAGCAGGACACTTTGTAAGAAAAGATCCATTTGTAATGATTAAATTAATATTAATTTACTGCTTTTTCTCCATTATGAATTTTCATATTTGTTAAGATAATCAATTATAGAAGGATTAGTGAAGAATGCATTGTTATCAGACAAGTGAAGGACATTTGCTGTCTAATTACCCATGACTTCAGCATTAATGGGAAGTTATGGAAGGTGATCTTTTCTCGAGGAAACACTACCCATCTTCTATGGAGGACAGTGTGCCTTGTCCTTTGACAAAAAGCCTGACTGAAGCCCCAATTTAACATGCTGTTTACCTTTTCCAACCTTGGGGCCTTTGAAAAGGCCCTGCGATTAGAAAACTTCCAGAGATTAGAAAGTCAGTACTTTTGCAATGTGAGCACTCTCAGACTAGTTTATTAAACCTTTGACTCATAAGGGTACTCAGTGCAAGACAGACAATATGATCCATGGAGTTATTGAAAGTATCCTGAAGGGAATCAACTTTATCCATGTGTCCTTTCTGAAAGTGAGACCTTATATGTGTCATGAAACAGTACTACTGCACAAATGACCCAAAAGCTTTTTGCTAAAGGCAAGTGACTAAGATGGGAAGTATTCTCATTTAATGTTGACACATAATCAAAAAATGTTACAAGCAGAGACACTGTCATGATTTCCACAACATTCTCTGAGGTTATTTTTCATCTTCAGTGTTCCCAGCACACAGCTTCAAACATCAGAAGTGTGCATTGAAAATTTAGCACGTCACTCATGATTTTCAGTTCATTGATTTGATATGCATATAGTGAGTCGTGTTTGGCTTGAATTCCTCTAGTCACTTGCCTCGGCGATATTTTGTCTGAGCCCACTGTTTGGCTGTCACCCAAAAAAGTCCATCACTTTCAGTAGACATCATTTGATAGTCAGCGAAGGCAGAACCTCTGGATGATTTGTTTTCTTTCCTTCTCTGGTCGCATTGTGGTCAAATGTGCTCATAACATAGGAAAAGGATATGCAAAATTTACAAGTGAGGAAAGTGTAACAAAATTAATGCTGCACTCATTAATGATATAGGGATATATGCCACAGCAAAACGGAGTTTCTATTTTGATTGGGGAGAGTTTCGTGTCCATATCCTCCCATAATTATGAAATCACACTTTGGAAGCAAGGCAGCTGAGAAGAAAACACACAGCTCTCCATTGTGGGACTGAGTTTGTCCAACACAACTTTTAGTTGAATAATAATGTGTAATTTTTAGATTAGATTCCCCTACATTGTGTAAACAGGCCCTTTGACCCAACAAGCCCATACTGACCCTCTGAAGAATAACCCACCTAGACCCATTTCCCTCTGACTAATGCACCTAACACTATGGGCAATTTAACATGGCCAATTCACCTGACTTGCACATCTTTAGACTGTGGGAGGAAACCCACTCAGTCACGGGGAGAATGTGCAAACTCCACCCAGACAGTTGCCAAAGGCCGGAATCGAACCTGGGCCCCTGGAGCTGTGAGGCAGCAGTGCTAACCACTGATCCACCGTGTCGCCCATGCATAATGAAGGAGGAAGAAAAATGTTATTATTAGTTTTCTTTAATTGTGGTTAATTATGTCCCAACAAACAGCCTTTGTCATTACACTTTTGCTGTTCAGTGAGTTTTACCAATGGCTTAGGTGAAAAGCACATTCATAGGTTTATTACTGATTGATGGCCTCAGGCTAGCATAAAGTTATTTTCAAATGAAATGGCTTTACGCTTAGCCACACAGTTCTGTTTCTGTTCCCTAGACTTTCTTTCGATGCATATAACAGGCACATATAAAACACAGAACAGGAATGGCCATTAGCCCACGATGTTGTGCCCAAACATGTCGCCAAATTAAACTAATGCCTTCTGCCTGCCTTTGGTCCATCTCCCTCCATTCCTTGCATCTTCATGTGCTTATCTAAAAATCTTTTAAATGCCCCTACAGTAAATGGCTTCAACACCATCCCAGCAGCATGTTCCACACTCCTACAACACTCAGTGTAAAAACTTGCTCCTCACATCTCTGAACTTACCCCCTCTCACCTTAAATGCATGCTCCCTAGCTTTAAACAGTTCAACTCTGGGGAAAAGATTCTGACTGTCAACTCTATCTTTGCATCTCATAACTTAATCGACTTCTATCAAGTCTCCCCTCCCTGACCTCTGCCACGCCAGAGAAAACAACCCGAGTTTTTCTAGCCTCTCCTTTTAACTCCTACCCTCTAATCCAGGCCACATCGTGGTAAACCTTTTCTGCACCCTCTCCAAAGCCTCCACATCCTTCTTGTAATGTGGCAAACAGAACTGAATGCAACACTCTTAAGTGTGGCCTAACCAAAGTCTTATAAAGCTGCAACATGATACCTTGACTCTTGTACTCATGCCACAACCAATAAACCAAGACTCCTGCCCACCCTCTGACGACCCCTTCTCCCGCCTCCAACACACCCCATCCACCTGGACACCCCGTGCTGGCCTCCTACCTGCCCTCGACCTCTGCATAGCCAACTGCCGCCGCGATATTAACCGCCACCTGAACTCCCCCACCCCTGTCACCCACTCCAACCTCTCACCCTCGGAACGCGCAGCCCTCCACTCACTCCGTTGCAACCCCAACCTCACTATCAAACCAGCAGACAAGGGAGGCGCGGTAGTAGTTTGGCGCACCGACCTCTACACCGCTGAGGCCAAACGCCAGCTCGCAGATACCTCCTCCTACCGTCCCCTTGACCATGACCCCACCCCCCACCACCAAACCATCATCTCCCAGACCGTCCATAACCTCATCACCTCGGGGGATCTCCCATCCACCGCCTCCAACCTCATAGTCCCACAACCCCGCACCTCCCGCTTCTACCTCCTGCCCAAAATCCACAAACCTGACTGCCCCGGCCGACCCATTGTCTCCGCCTGCTCCTACCCCACCGAACTCATCTCTGCGTACCTTGACACCGTCCTGTCCCCCTTAGTCCAAGAACTCCCCACCTACGTTCGGGACACCACCCACGCCCTCCACCTGCTCCATGATTTTCCCTTCCCCGGTCCCCAACGCCTTATTTTCACCAGGGACACCCAGTCCCTGTACACCTCCATCCCCCATCACGAAGGACTCAAAGCCCTCCACTTCTTTCTTTCCCGCCGTACCGACCAGTACCCTTCCACAGACAC
>NC_057712.1:66774479-66776081 GCF_004010195.1 Chiloscyllium plagiosum | reverse complement strand
TTGTCTGCAAACTAACTAATCCACCCACATATATATTTTCATTCAAGTCATTTATATAAATCAGAATGTGGAGGAGCCGATGTTGGACCTGAATGGACAAAGTTAGAAGTCACATAAAACCAGGAGTCCAACAGATTTATTTGGAAGCACTAGCTTTTGAAGCGCTGCTCCTTCATCAGGTGCTGGGTCCTGCTTCACAACTAACTGAAGAAGCAGCACTCTAAAGGCTAGTGCTTCCGAATAAACCTGTTTGTCTATAAACTAGTGTTGTATGATATAAATCATAAACAGCAGAGGTCCAAGTACAAATCCCTGTGGAACATATACTTCTAGCCACTATCGTCTGTCTTCTATGGGCAAGTCCATTCTGAATCCAAGTGGCCAAGTCACCATGGATTCCATGCTTCTTAATCTTCTGGATGGGCCTACAATGAGGGATCTTGTCAAAACCTTACTAGAATCCATGTAGACAACATCCACTGCTCTATACTCATTGATTACCTTTGTCATCTCCTTGAAAAGTTCAATCACGATAGTAAGGCATGAGGAGCCCTGTTTAAAGTCATGCTTACTGTCCCTAATTAGGTTGCTTTTCCAAATGTGTGTTAAAACTATCCCTAAGAATTCCCTCCAATAGCTTCAATGAGCAAACCTCTACCCTACCTCACTAGACCATCTGTTAGTTACATATAATACTACTGATGGTGTGGTATCTACCTTACCTGGAATTTTTACTTGTTACATTATTTTCTTTTGCATTGTATTACATAAATAGTGAAATTTAACCTTTCATTTTAACACAAAATAATACCATGCAGCCTGTGCAGCAATTATCAGAATGGCAATTTGTGACTACATTTAAACACATCATTAAGTTCTTGATTTCAGCTCCATCACTAGTGATACATCAAGTAGAGACAAAATACTTCCTCAGGCAAAAGAAAATGGCCAGACCAGCTTCACAATTTAAAATGCCTACATGATGAACTAGATAATTCAGCTGAACTTTAACAAACTCCCTTTTTCCCATCTTCTCCATTCTTATGATTGTTTTGTGGTCAAAATTATCAGCATTAGAAATCATGCTTCAGTGAAACGAATGCAGAAAGTCATATGTTGATTTCTGATATAAAATTGTTTTCTTTTTCAAATTCCATTTAGTTTTACAGTGAGAGCAACCTGCTAAACAGCTTGAATTATTATAAACCAATGCATAAACTACATATTCATTTTGATTTTTAAGGCCTGTAAATCCAGTTATATGCCTTCTGCTACAGTTCAGTGTTATGGCACGCAACAAATTAGGAGCTTTTTGTGTCAGGCAAATACATCTCCTAGTCGAAATAAAACAGAATTCGTTTTACCTATCATTTAACGCTTTTGGTGAAAACTCCTTGTTAGTAGTTCAGAGTTTACAATCAACTCTGTAAGTTAATGGAGACAAATGATAACATTTATCTGTATCAACACTGCTCTTAAATAAAATCTTTATGTTTCATCTGTTAAAAGAACACACTTGATAAACAACGAATACATTGTACAATTTCTTCAACATAGTGGATGCAGAATTTCATCTGTTAAAAGAACACACTTGATAAACAA
>NC_057712.1:66733740-66773979 GCF_004010195.1 Chiloscyllium plagiosum | reverse complement strand
ATAAACCAAACATAATGAAATCTCAGCCACAAGGGATTTTAAAAGATAGATAGTAGAAAACTTCCTCAAAGAATTTTCAGAACCTTCACATTAAGTCCTTGCATATTTTTAAGCTTTACGATTATTTTAGTGCAAATTCTTTAGTTTGCTGAATATACTTGTGTCACCTTTGGAATCATTTCCAAGACAACATCCTGCTGAGCAACATTAAATCGTGGTGCTTTTCCGATCAGATTCTATTACCAAATTTCGACATTATGAAATTATTTAAAACATTAAAGTTGTATTCATTGTAAAGTAAGCAGCCGTAGAATACTGGATTTATTTTATAAATTTGCACTCCTGTGGTGGCATTTCACTCACAAGGGACACATACCAGGAACTGAAACAGACTTTCGCAGGCTCAAGATTTCACATATGAATTAATTAACTTACATTTTTTGTCCAAATTCTCAGCATTTCCTGTCACTATGTTTTGTGTAGCACAGATTTCACCTGTGATGCTAATTAGAATTATTTTTTATTAGTAATTGATACTTTGCGTGTGAGCCATATTTGGCATCACCACACTGGGCACAACGTGGGTTGAATCATCGAGCTTTATTTTTAAAAGTTTGCAAAGACTTTGAAAGCACAGAGCAGCTGTTCAAGGAATTAAATGTCTATTTAAGTGTCATACAGCACATAAGGCGGCCATTCAGTTAGTTGTATCTGTGATAGTTTTGAGAGATCTTTCTAATTATTTCCACTCTCCTGAATTTTTCCACAGCCCTGAAACACATATTTTCACATATTCAATTCCCATTTGGAAGCTCCTGCAGCAATACAGTTCCACCACTCTTTCATGCAGTGCATTCCAGAAAATAACAACTTGCTGTGCAAAACCATAAACTCATGAGTCAGGCATAGAAGAATAATGTCCATTTTCATTGGCTCAGCAGAGGAGTATAAGCATGCTGCAACAATTGATTGTGTTCAAAGCGCATTCCCCTAGCTCTAAGCCGTTAATGAGACTATTCGTTTCAATGCAATGCTTGTTGCAATTGATACACATGGCTGACTGCTTCTAACGTTCTTTCTTCGAGCTTCTATAGAAAGCTCTGATCAGAAACTAGGATTTCCATTGAGTATAAATACAATATTAAATGAATCATTTATATTTACCAATGATAATAATATACGTGATGCCCAGTGCTCTTAACATGATAAAATGGCTAAAGGTATTCTAATATATAGCAAAATAAGCAAACATGATTACTGTGGGCAGACATCCTTGTCTCACTGGGGGAGGGAAACATGGACAAAGACCATTGTTTACTCTTCCAATTAAAGACTAAGAGAAATGTGAGTACTGAACACAAAAGGTTTTGGTTTACAATTGAGATCTAAATAACAGACCCCAGAAAATAAATCTTTAAATTTAATATGTATCCTGGGCAAAAGATGATTGTATAATTAATGGGTAATTAATCAAAACCATACCTTGGTTCAGACACCATAAAGTCACACAACTGCGGCATAGGACTATGTTCACCACATTGCATCTGATTTTTTTTTTCCCAATTGACACCACCTAAATCTCATTCCCAAACAGACTGAGATGGTCCATTCTTGGATTCTTGCTACAAAATACAACTGGATACTAGAGAAAAAATAAACAGGTAGAAATCCCTGCCCACTCTACAACCTAATGCCATTCATGTCCTCAGTGTGTAGAATAAGATAGGAGAGTGTGCATGTTATTTTCTGCCATGTGAAAGCAGCATCCAATAATCCTGGTGATAATTAGGTACAATGAAGAGACTGAAAAGAAATATCAGACCTTGAGGTAGGTATGTTTCAACCATTACACAAAAGCTCCTCATTTATTTTTCTACTGCCACTCAGATTTTCAGACATATTGGAACAATTGTTCTGGTGTTTTTTTCTTCCTTCAGATAGCTCTCAGTTGCACTATTGGTCTATCTAATTGGAATCCTCCTACTTGTCCCAATTGGAAGAAGGTGACAACCAACTGAGATCTCACAGTTATGTCAATTGCAAAGGAAATGCTTTTTTAATGCTTATTAGAGACCAGACAGTCACATCTACTACTAACAGAAGTGAATCTATCAACTTTGACAAATGTTGCATGCAATATCCCTTGTTTCAAAGCGCAACACACAATAGCTATATTGAAATGTATCAATGCTCAACTATTTTCAATGCATCCTTAGACCCCCCCCCCCACTTTTCCAGTTACAGTATGATGTACTTTCAGCAACACTGCAAAAATGAATGGCACAGGATCTTTACTGGATGAAATTACTAAGATGCACCGACCTTTCCCTTTGGTTTGATACATAAGTCTGCATTGTTGCTAGCTACTTGGCTTCAAGTAAGCAATCACAGGAGGCCATTTGGTCCATCATCCCCACACAAGTTTAGCTCAACCAATCCCATTCTGCTGCATTTTCCTAGCATTCCTTAAATGCTAATGCAGTCCTCTTTTGAAAGTTCTAACTGCATGTCTCAAACAGTGTGTACCTGATAAAACTACTCACTGCATTAAAGTATTTTTTTCCTCATGTAGTCGCTAATTCTTTTGCCAATCAATTTAAATAGATATCTGTTGGTTCTACATCAATTTGCTAGTGGGAACAGCTTCCTCATGATTTTGAGCATTTCTGTCAAATCTCCTGTCAACCTTCTTTTCTCTAAAGAGAACACTACCAGCTGCTCAAATTGATCCATGTAACTCACGTCCCTCATCCCCAGAAAATTTCTGGTCCATTTTTACAACATACTGCAAATCTTTCATGTCATTCCTAAAGTAAGATACCCAGCAGTCCTTCAGCCTCCAACTGAAGTGAATAAAGAGGTTTATTTATGTTTGCGTTTGCAAGCTAAGCCTCCATTTATAAAGTCCAGAATTCCTTCTAATCAGTTGGTCAACCAGACCTCCCACCTTAAATGATTTGTGCACATACTCACTCCCACTTGAGGTCTCTCTATTCTTGCAACCCTTTAGAATGTTACATCCATCTGATGACTTTTCTTACATATGTGGGTGTCCAAAATAGGCGACGTTTCTTCAAGTTTCCACATGGAACAGGTTATATGTAATCTTGGACTGAGTTTATTACAGATTTGGCAGGGATGTTAAATAAACAGAACAGAAATTAAGTAAGGCTGTGCTTGCTGACACACACTGAAACAAGTATAGTAGCAGAGACAACTCTGAATTAAAATAAAGAGCATTTAAAAAATATTAAACACACAAAATGTGAAAAGAAAGAAAAATATATGAAAAAAGCTTAAACAAAATACAATATTTTTGTTTTAAAAATCAGCCTTATATCATGCTTCCCATTTGGAATTTATCGTTGTACCATTGGCATCAGCAGATACTTTCATAAAGGTTTATTAAAGACTTCTGACACTATGCACAAATCATTTCCATGTGCTGATGACACAGATTTGTTTTTCTCCCTCTCTCTCCCGGACTCTCACCTCTGCAACACTGCCTTATTCCTATACTTCTAACCTTCAGCGTCTCTGATCAACCAATCATTGATTGCTACCCTATGGTACTATCAGACTCCCATTAATTCCTAAACTGCACTGGATGTAAATAAAGTCCTAGGTTCCCTGACCTCTCAATGAACAGGAATTACATGTTTTGTAAGTGCAACAGGAAGAAGTGCACATCAATGAGCATACTGCCATGAATCAGTGCTATGTGCAGCTGTTAGGGGGAAATTTAGGTGTGCCAGGAGTTAACCTATAAATCCACATGAATTTCCAGCTGGGATTTGAATGAGGTACAGAATTTTAGTAAACCTCATAAGAAATAATCACATAAATCATTTAAAATTATTTCTCATTTGTTCGTATATAAGGAAAGTAGGCAGGTTAAAAAGAAAAATAATCTCATACAAGCAGGCTCAGTCAGGATGCTGACATGGCAAACAGAGTATAAGCAGCACTGCCCTGAGACCTTACATGGAAATGGATTCACAGGATGACCCACACCAAGAAAGGTAAAGCAATGTTTTTTTTAAAAGGATTTAGTTAAGGATGGTAATGAAGCACAGGCTTTGGAGAGGAGACTGCACCTGGGAAAATAGGAATAGTGGGATCAGAGGTAACAGGTGCCCTACCACTTTTAAAATTTGTGAAAAGCGAGGTGTTTGTCTAAAATAGATAGCTTCAGAATTTGAATAATTTACTTTCTACTTGACTTACAATGTATAATTATTTGATGAACCTTCATTGAGTTACAGTGCTACCTTGAAATCTTTTTTGGGGTTTATTTTCCCGTCACTGGCTCCATAAATAATCATTGACCTGTACCTCAAGGTTCCTGAGACTATTTTGTAAAATATTCTAACCAAACTCAGCTTTCAAACAGACTCTGCCCTGACAAAGAAAGCCCTTTAGTTCATCAAATGTTTGGATGACTTTGACTCTGGTTTGTTGTTTGTTATTCTTTCAACGGGATATGAGCATCCCTGATTTAGCCATCCCATCCCGAATTCCCTTTGGAAAAAGCGGTGGTGAGCTGTCTTCTTATTTCATCCATTTCAAACATACTCTCAGTGCTGTCAGAAAGGCAGTTCCAGACCTTTGACTGAGTGACCATGAAGAACAATTATACAGTATAATTCTAAATCACTATGGTGTGGGGCTTGGAAGGGAAGTTGCAATAGTAATTCAGCTGCTCATTAGGAATCTCTCCCAATTCTCATCTGCAGTGACTTCTACAAAATCTGCATTGGTCATCACAAGAAAATTCATAACTTACACACTCTTCCACATTGACAAAGCTTTGTGAGGATTCTAATTTAAGGAATGTTAACTACGCGAAGGTTTACACACTAAGTTGGGAAAAACAGCAGTGTGTAAAAGGCATAACCTTTGACTATAATGGACAGAAGCATTAGAATTTAGTCACTCTGATGCTTTTATGCATTTCTCATCACTTGATTACAGAGAGAAGGAAACTTCCAGCCTGGTCTATTAATAAAGAAGGGAGTTATGTTGTGGGACATGCTGCAACATATAAAGATAACTAAAAAAAATGTTCATAAGTATTCATCAACACTTCAGATCACATGATGTCTTTATTCAATCACTTGTTTTGCTTGACCCAAAGTCAGCTTGATTTATTTTAAACATTTAAATGGCACAGAAAATACATCACAGTAACTAATTTACTATACCATTCTTCCAAAACTGAAAGACTATTCTTTTGTTGATTGCCCTGCCAGATTACCCTTAGACAAACTCAGAACACATTGTAACCTTAAAATAGTCATCTCTGAAATTACATCATTGCTAGTACTGCTTCAGCTATCAGCAGTGGTAAGTTATCATTTAAACTAGATACAAGAAATCACAAAGCTTTATTTAGACTAGTTTACTAACATTTGTTGAAGGAAACTTTAGAATGTCCCATGTAGCATTAAAAAACTGTATTTGGTCCCAATTTATATACTTCCCAAATATATCAATGTTCTATTATTCAATGGGTGCAATTAACTAATTTGCATACGTAAACATTACTAATCCTTACTTTTAAAAAGAATCGGTGACCTACACTGACCATTACATACAAAAGTAAACTACTTAAAAACATCTGAATGTAAAAGCTCCGGCCAAAAAACAATTCTGAAAAAAAAAATGATTGTTCAGCTGTCAACAGAATTACAAGCAAACAATAAATACAATGTGCATTCTTCATATAGACATATTTACACTCGTCTTTGGCTTATAATAAAAGTTACACTTCAAATCATCTGGTGTGATCCAGCAAGTTACACTTTAAACTTTAATAAGCCAGTCCAAATATCTGCACATTTACTGTGGTAGAATGCAATAGCAGTTTTACATTGCTGCACGCATTTCTACCTTTCAAAAAACTCAATTTTAAACCGATTGTAGCGTCAATGTGTACAAATCTGTGCGTGCAACCCAAGAGATTGGTAGTATTTTTAAAAAATACAAAACGTTTGTTGACTAACACTGAAAAATTTTTAACATCTTACTGAACAATGAAATCTGTGCCAGATCACATTGTTATGATGGCATTGAATGCTTTCTGGTTAATAGTTTGGATACATGTTGTGTTAAAACAGAAGCAGAATATTTAAGAGAGAGTGAAAACCAATCCCCTCATTTTAATATATACTCATCATGCACAGGTTCAGTGACAATTTACTTTTTTAAAAAAATGCACAATATTTCAAAGATGTAACTGCAGTCACTATGAAGATTCAAGATATTCCAAAGCAACATCATAACAGAATCGATATTGTTCCTGGAAGAGGTTGGAGGGAAGAGAAAAAAGGTATACAGTCAGATTTCTCAATTTTTAAAACTTAAACATAATAAATAAAATCAATAGAAAGTACACTTGTTTCGGTTACATTTGTGTTTAAAAATTTCTAACCAGCAACAGGTAGCTGCCTTACTGCTAAGAGCTTGATAATCTTCAATCGCATTTGCTGGTCTGAGCTGTATGTTTATTTCACACATAATGAATAAAGCAGACAGCATTGTCAACACTTATGAGAGCTATAAGTGGTGATGTTCTAAATTGCAAAAAAATTTAATTTCAGCAGAATTATAAACATGCAATTTTATAACTATGAGCTGAAAAGTACATATTTAACAATTTGTTGAACATATCCTCTAAGAAATCATGTTGATTAAAATATTGTAATTTATTTTTTAATCAAACTATGTCTATACAATACACTTCAGCTGCAGCAATGTTAAGGCAATATATGATCACACAATAATCTTTAATTGTTGAGTCAGTCACTCAGAAACCACTTCAAAGTGCTCATTAATCTTGGGCGCATTTTTATTTACCTCACCTCCCATCCAAAAAAAAGGAACCTTTTTCAGTCACTACAATAGTGCAATAGGATAGAACTTCAATGCTCCATTTCATAACTGGTTATTGAAAGCGGTTTTCAACCAATCAGGGCCAGATTTTACAGACTTGGGTCTCTTCTCCAAAATGGGGAAGGTGCTAAGTGACAGCAAAATTGGTCAGATTTAAGTTGAAAACAGTAAATCAAGAAATAATGCAAAAAAGAAAAGCTAAAACAGTAATGTTCCTGATTGAGTGAATAGTAAAGAAGGGAGAAAAAGGCAAGAAAGTGGACAGATAAAAGTGGAGTTTTAAAAGGACAAAGTCCTCTTCAAAAACTAATGGTCATTTATTACAATATTCTGGTGACAGGACTCTTTTTAATTCCAACCAAATCAATACGAGAGGCAAAAGCAAAATACTGCAGATACTGGAAATCTGGAATAAACAAATAAAATGCTAGAGAAACTCAATAAATCTGCCAGTATCTGATGGAAAAAGAAAATGTATCAGCATTTCCAGTCTAATAATGAGTCCTCCAAACTGAAGAGCAAGTTGAAAAATTTATGGAGTTTATTCTGTCAAAGATGGGAAGGAGCAAGTGAAACAGAAGGCATAATCAGGAGAAGGTTAGAGATAACAGTCATCACAGAAGAAAAGGCAAAGGAAGTGGAAGTGGTTGTACAGAAGCATGAAAAGTTCAGAGAAGGTGCTAATATTTGGTTATAATTACAGAATACAGGTCATATCTACTGAATGTGAAAAAGTATCAGTGGGGGAGAGAGTGTGCATGCATGTTGTAAGGCAGGAGAAGCAAAGTGAAATGCAGAATTTATTGACTAAATTTGCTGAATTCAGTATTGAGTACTTACACTGCAAAGCGCCTAAACAGAAAATTAGGTGTTTTTGTTTCCTAAATTGGGCTGGGCCTCACTGGAAGACAGCAGCCGTCCTATGGTGGAAACAGGAACATGACAGCAAGATGGCGTATTGAAGTGGTGATTGGAAGGTTGGAGTCAGGCGTGCAGCAGAGGTGTTCCACAAACCAGTCACTGAATCCGTATTTGGTCATTGCAATGGAGAGATCTCCACATTTTGAACAGTTAACTCAGCAAACTAGATTGAGGGTTGTACATGCAAATCACTGCTTCACCAGTTTCAGACCTTGGACATGTGGAGGGAAAAAGGTGAAAGTGCTACACGCTGTAGGAAGATACCGTGGAAGAGGAATATGCTGTTCAGGGTGATAGAGAAGTGGACCATTGTGACATGGGTGTAACCATTCCTTTAGAATGCTAATGGAGAAGGGATGATGTATTTAGACAAAAAACAGAGGAGGGCAGAAGTGTGGGAGAGCGGTGTCTACCACAGCAGGTGGGAATCCTCAGGTGAGGAAAATGCAAGATATGTTGTAAAACGTTACATCATCAGAACTGATGTGTTGAGGAGAGTGAGAGAGAAACTGAGAGAATAGGATGGAGTCCTTACAGGAAGCAAGGTGCGAGGAAATGTGGTTGAGATGGCTGTGGGAGTCAGTGGTTGTGAGTAGACATCCTATCTGGGGAAATGGAGACAGAGATGTCAGGGACAGGAAGAATGAGATGAATCGGTGAAAGCGAGAGAAAGGTAGAAATTGGGAGCAAAATTGACATTATTTCCAGTTCTGGTTGAGAGCAGAAAGCTGCACCAACACAGTCACACTGTACCAGACAGAGTTATGGGAGGATACCGGAGTAGCATTGGAAACAGTGGAAAGTTCCGTAAACTAAAAAGACAGCCATAACTAGGGCTTATCCCAGGCAACCACAGCAAACCTTTTATGTGAGGAAGGTGAGACAAGTTAAAGGAGAAATTATTCACCGAGAGAACAATTTTAGACAGGCAGAAGGAGATAGTAATGGATGAGACTGTTTGGGCCTCTGTTCAAGAAAGAATCAGAGAGCTCTCAAGCCACAACTAAATCTGTCAAATCATCACACTCTCAGATAGTGAACTCCAGATCCTAACCATTTACGGCATTAAAAAAATATACTTTTTCCTCATGTCACACCCATTCTTTTGCCAATCACTTTAAATCAGGTTCCCCCATGTTTATCCATGTAATTGAAATTTCTCATCCCTTGAGTTACACCCGTTTCTGTACGCCTTCCGGTACCTTCACATTCTTTTTAAAATGTGAGAGCTAGAATTCGGTAACACTCAAACTTTGGCCAAGCCAATGTTTTGTAAAGGTTAAACAATACTTCCCTGTATTTTGTTCTCTATTCTATATTTTTGCAAACCCAGATCCATTTGCACAACATGAACTCCTGCACATCTTTTAGTATTGCACCCTTTATTTTATGATACCCCTCCCTATAAAAAGGTATAATTTTGCACTGGTCCACATCTGTAGACTCAGTAAGATTTTTCACAAGGTCTTGCATGACAGTCTGGGTTCCCGAACAATTTGGCAAATTGGATCTAAAATTGTGTTAATAGTAGGAAGCCAAGGGTGATGGTTAAATGTGTTTTTGTGATTGGAATTTTGCGTCAAGTTGCATTACATTGTACATTATCTAAATTTGATATGGGAGGTACGCTGAGTAAATTCACAAATGACATGCAAATTGGCAGTGTGCTAAATTGTGAGGAGGAAAGCCTTAAACTACAGGAGGATACAGAAGTCTGATCAAAAAGGTAGAACAGTGGCAAATGGAATTTAATCTGAAAAATATAAGGTGATAAACTTTGGGAGGACTAACAAGGCAAGAGAGTACACACTGAATGGGAGGACTGAGGAAACACAGAGTGCCAACGGACTTTGGTGTGCATGTCCATATAGATCATTGAAGGCAGCAAGACAAGCAGATAAGTTGGTTAAAGCAGCAAAAGGGATACTTGCCCTTATTGAATAAAAGAGCAAGGTGGTTATGGTGGAACTGTACTTAATATTAATTAAGCCTGTTTGCAGTTTTGTTCACCACACTATAGGAGGGACGTGACTGTACTAGAGAAGGTGCAGAGGAGATTCACCGGTTTGTCATCTGGGCTGGAGTGAATCCACTATGAAAAGATGAGATAGGCTGGGACTGGTTTCCTTGAAACAGAGAAGGCTGAGGGTGGAATGGACAGGGTAGCTAGGAAGAAACTTTACCCCTTAGTAGAAGGGCAGGAAAATTGACGTTTTGGACAAAAGCCTTTCATCAGGAATAGCAGAAGTGATGACCTGGAGGTTGCAGTGAGAGAGATACTCACTGAGATCCATGTAGAGGGAGGAGGAGAACTTCAAGGGAGGCATCTTTGGAAGAGGATTCACAGTAGGGTTAAAATCAGCTAGGCGAAAGTGGGTACTGCCTTTCCTGATGAAGGACTTTTGCCCGAAACGTCAACTTTCCTGCTCCTCAGATGCTGCCTGACCTGCTGTGCTTTTCCAGCACTACTCTAATCTTAACTCTAATCTCCAGCACCTGCAGTACCACATTTTCCTTAGCAGAGGGGTCAATACAAGGGGGTAGCATTTTAAAGGAAGGAACAGGATGTTTAGAGGTGATTTGAGGAAATTCTTTTCACCTAGAGAGTGTTGAGAATCTGGAGCTCCTTGTTGAAACGGGAGATAGAAACAAGTATCCTCGAGATATTTCAGGTCTATTTAGATGAGCACTTGAAATGCCATAGCTAAGAAGGGTCAACGCCTGTAAATTGGGATTCCAATTAATGGATATTTGCTGACTGACACGGAGACGATGGCTGACGGCCTCTTCCTGTGCTATGAAATTTCAGACTTGATGACACATCTCTGCATTTAATTTAATCTGCCAATATTAGTCCATTTCACCAGTCTATGTGCCCTCGAATTCAACCATTAGCCTCACAAAACTTCCAAATTTGGCACCAGCAGGTTTTGTAATTGCTCCCAAGGCACCCAAGTATCGGACATTAACCTAGATGATGAAAACTGGTGATCCTGACACAGATGCCCGGGTGCATTCCTTGCTTCAGTCTGAGAAACCGCTGTTGACCAAGTACACGCTGTCTCCAGTCACCAAGTCAAATTCACCTCTATACTGCTATTGTACTTTTTATTTTCTCCACATGGCATAATTTCCTTTTTGTATTACAGATGAAAACAATCAATTGTGAATGTTTCCTGTAAAACATACACAGCCGGAGATAAAAAGAAAAATCTATCCATAAAATCAACTTAAAATGAAAGTGAAAAGTGCCATCAAATTGTATGTCAGGCATGGGCAAAACACAGCTTTCAATTAGGTCATACTTTAAAAAATATTTAGAAACAAAACATGTTTTTTAAACATTATTGCACACTGGCTTAAAAACAGTTTAACAAGTAGTAAGTAACACTGAACTCTTGTTGTAGTTATCAGAGTATAAAGGTAACCAAAATTCTAACATAGCTGAGCTAACGTCTAACATTTTGTTTTAGTTGATGCGAAGCTTTCTGGAAAGGATGTGGTTGGGGAGAACCTCTGGGGCTAATTGCACACATTTGTGCTATCTGATTATCTCCACATACACTACAGCAGCAGAAATACCACAATGGTTTTAATTCCATAGCAACTCGGCAATGGGCTGTTCTCATTTTACTGAACTCACATGAGGTTGCAATGCACAATGTAAAACCAAACTGAAGAACAGTTAATTTATGAACTGAACAGAATGTGCTAGCTGTCAGGTCATGGACAAGTGTTACATGTGTTCATAATACAGCATTGTGACTCTTCCATAATTACTAAATAAACTGCAGTATACTTCAATAAGCATTTTCAATAGCATAATGAGAAACATATTTATATCTCTCTGCATCTCTTTTTAAACTGTAGATTGGTGACTTATCTATCACTTATCCTGAACCCTCATTTGCTGCTCTATTCAAGCTGCAAACCAGATGTGAAATATTGCGGTTCCTTCCATTAAATACTGACCATGGTTTGCAGCTGCATATGATGAAGTGTCTGCAAAACCATTCATCGTCAAATTTTTATTTGACATGAATTCTGGGAAACGCATAAAATCAGAGACCACAGAATTGATTATTTTAGAGTCGTAGAGACCCTGCAAACCTTAGAAATGGTGGACAAAGTTCCTGCCCCCATACCCAGTGTCTTTCACTTTTTACTGATGGAGGAGAAATTCCTGATCTGGCCATCTCCTTTAAGAAGATTGGCATTTCCCAACTCTCAGTAATTTTCATGGAGTCAGGCCAATTTCACAAGAATCCTGGAGTTGTGAACTATATTCTAGTTCGGAGGAATCTTTTGAAAGTCAACTTCAAAAGGTGTTACTCATACTCTCAAGACAACTCACAATCTCTTCCCCTCTCCCCCCCATCATCCACGCCAAGGGCCCTCAAAATCTCCATGACAATGCACGGCTGTTGCCATTCTCAATGGCCCCTTATACATTCCACATGAACTCATCGCACTTTCATGCAGATTCACCCTAGAGCCCAAATGTCCACAAAGGCTTCCCTTTGTTGAACAGGTGTATGGGTGGGAGAATGTTTTTGATTTATGTCTTTTTTGCCTTGATTGATGCCTTATTTTGTCACTGGCTCAATGTTTATTTATGCAAGATAAAGAGGTTCCAAATACCTCTAGTTTTCATTACCAGTACTTTAAGGTTTAATTGATTAACTTTTATTAGATTGTTGCACGTGTTTTTTTTTCTCCAAGAAAGTTAGGAATGTCCCTTCTTTTAGGTGGTTTAACATATTTCATTGTTTTGTTCAATACAGAGTGCACACTAGATGAATGGTACAATGATTTGGCATGGATGGGGCATGGGAAGTGTGTGCTTCTGTTTGGGAAGGTTGGTAATTAAGTGTCAAAATATTTAACAAAACAACTGGGACAATGCACCAAAGAATTGACCTTTGAAACAGCACTTCCTTGCCACCCTTCAACAGCACTTAATTGCCACTCTGCTTTAAACAACACTTGTGATTTATGACAATGTGCAAAATGGCAAGATACTAAAATGACCAAAATGGCATGAAATTTAAAAAAAAATCACCAATTATTCCACTTTGCTGTCTACCTTAGCTTGCAATTACAATGCAAAGGTCAGGTTCCTTAAATAGGTATTTACGTTGCCTAAGTGCACACATAGGATCTTTTCTTTTGACACACTGACAAAGCATTCTTCAGGCTGAACTGAGGGAAATTAAGACCGCATACCTATGTTCAACTTCAACAGCATTAAAATTTACACTTTATTGTGACTACAAATGAATGAAAGCTTAACATTTGCCTTGCATGTTTAGTTCACCTATTTTGTTAACAGAGAGGAGAATATAAAGGAAACTTTATCTTATTCAAACAATTTCTCACCAGGGTTTCCACCATATTTGGTTTGTTGTTCCGAAGTGTCTTTACTCCGTGGAAAACATCAACCACATTTTGTCTTTTGATCATTTCACATATGATATTAATCGCACAGAACATCCCACTCCGACCTCCTCCATTTCTGAAATCAGTTGAAAGTCAAATTTTTAAAAAATCAAATTATCATTTTTTCTTTTGTCTTGTTTCATGAATACATCATTTTTGATTTCCCAAAAAATATGTTCTTTAAATGTTTAAAGTGTTTCTAAAGAATGACACCTCTTAGTGAAACAAAACAAATATATATCAAATTTGAATAATATTTAATGGATGGATGTTTAATTATTTTAACAATTTACTTTGAGCTGAATCTTAGATTTGTTTTGATGAAGGCTGAATTATGGAAAGTTTTTGGAGGGTAAACAGATTGTTTTCCTCTATCTTGCCAAATTCTTATAATTAACTACCTATCACTTCCAACTTCCACCCCAACTTAGCATCCACCTCTCCCAGAAACAACTCCCATTCTCCCAGTTCTTCAGCATCAAGTACATCGCCTAGTTGCCTGCTCCAATTGTGTAGGGTACTGCATGCCAAGATATTGTGGCATACTCTGCCTAATGCCATCCCCAGACCAGTCCAAGCAGCAGAACTGCATCTTCGGCAGCTCCATTCCCTGTTCTACTGCGCCCCTGGTCGAGGTCTGGGCAGCATTGTATCTGCCCCTTGCATCAGTCAAGATGTTGTGCAATGGTGTTATGAGTCCTGGTCATTGTGGGTAGCTCTTGCTCCCCAGTAGCCAGCCTTGTAAACTGCTTGGACCCTCAAAATCACCATGTACATGACAATGCTCTAGGATATAGGAATCATGGCAGCGGCAAGAATAGCGGGCACACATCTCCAAGAAGTGGTTATAGTGATCACATATCACCAGAACATTCATGGAGTGGAAGCCCTTCCTGTTGATGCATTCTGCAACTTTGTGATACGGCCCTCTCAGTGCCATCTATGTGCAGTCAATGGCACTCTGCAACTGGTAAACTCAGTTATGCTCCTGAATACCAGTGCCTGGGCTGCAGCAGTGACCTTGCCAATGAGGAACAAAATGAACCTGTGTGACCTGGTACAGATGGCACATGGCACTGTCCTGATGTATTTTTGGGATGCACGAGTGAAAGATCCCACACAAGTCACCGGTCGCTCCCTGGAAGGAGCCAGCTGCATGGAGGTTCTGCTTAGGATACAGTTCACAGCCACTTGGAGAGCCCTCAGGTTCCGATTCAGCATTTGGCACAGTTCCATCACCGTGTCCCCGGGTACATGCAGCTGACATCAGCACAGTGTCTCATTCATCCCCAAGATAAGGGGTTGGGGTCTGAAAACTCTGGGTCTCCTGAGCACCGCACACATCCTGAAGGACCCTGTGGCCATGACCTCTCTGAGCTGGGTGCTTGTCACACTCGGTGCTGGCCTCCTGCTTCTCCAACTCAGGCAGACAGCCAGAGGCCAACACAACAGCAGCAGGGCCCACTACCCTCTGTGGAATTGACTTAAATTGAGAACAGAAGGAGGAAAAAGAATTTCTTAAACCTCAGAACAATTATCGATAGCATGTCCGACAGATGAGACCCAACGATCCTACTCTACACAGTGAGGCACGCTGCACCCTGGTAATGAGGGAAATGACCCCATCATCCACCCACATTCGGGGTCATCCTGTGCAGCAATGTGGTGTAGGAAACTGTGCTGGGTGAGTCATTGAGGAGGGAGTGTTTACAGCACTCCAATCCTACCTAACCCAGACCCATATCAAACACTCAATTTCGCAATGCATTGAGTACAGACTACTATTCATTTAACTAAAAGAAGAAACATCAATGTCATGTGGCTCTCACACATGGAATCTTTGGAAGTTGGACTGGTTCTCCTTCTGCCAGCACTGGTGCTTTGTACAATCAGTTCTATTCACTTCCTCATTATCGTGATGCCCAAATTTAATAAGAAATCACCAACAGTGTGATACAAATCACCTTTGACCAGCATCTGATCCCTAAACACCTGCACTCTGCAGGCATAGGAAACTGAGCAATAAACTTTATGCAAATTACATGGAACTGCACTTTCCAAATGGCTGCTTCATGTATTGATTATTATCAAGTCATGGCATCCAGAAAATTGGTCCTGCACTTTTGCCCATCAAGTTAACACTTACTCTGCCACACTGGGCAATGTTCCAGCCATTTTGCAGCAGCACCCTGTGTCTACACATTGGAAATGCAGCTCATGGTGAACACTTAACCCCCAGATCCCACCTTGCATTGCAGGTAACACCCCCACCACATTCCCCCAAAGCATCCAAAGTCTTTTACCTCAATAACCTGACAGCCCATTTTCACATGTCCCATTGAAATTTGCCTAAAACTGTCCTCCGCAAAACCTGTCTTTCCACCTCGATGATACACCCACTTCTCCTTCACACTGCCCCTGTCAAGGGCACAGTGGTCAGAGTCAAGAAACACACCCCTCTCCCAAAGCGAACCATGCCCTCCAATAATGTTCTGCGTATCTTCCCAACTTGCTCCCCCCCCACACCCCCATCCCACCTTGGTCAAGCCCTTTCCTACACTTCTTCTAAAGCCTCTACTTCCTCACCCCAACATTGATTCCCCTCTTGCCTTGTCTCGCATCGATCGTTACAGTTCCCCCCATCCCTGAATCCTCCCAAAAGATCAACCGGATTGACACCCAGGACTGTATTTGCCACAAATGTCTGATTGACTTCAATGAACAACCCCTAGATATATCTGAGCAGACCCATAACTGCAGTCTTGACAGCTCACTGATTGACAAGATGCAACTGACCACTGAACAGCCCTTGAAATGCATTGGGACAGATCCCTTGACAGTGACAAAGTCCCTGGTCTGTGTGTGCACTGTGCCTGTAACTTATAGTGCCAGAACCCCCTTCTCTCAACTTAGACTGGCGATTAGCCCTGAGCAGTGTTTCCGACATGGTTGGATATACATATATGTGTTTGCCACGCAGGCAGCTGGTGCGCACTGTAGATGTGAGATTGATGTACTGTTCACCCAAAATTCTCCCCACCACCACACGCACAGAGTCTCCCAGCCTGATCCCTTAAGATATGCAACCTGCCTGTGTTCCTGCGCGAAGGAGCACCTCAAAATGGTAGTATGAAAGTCTTTGGTTCTGGCTGAAGTGCCAACATGTTAACAGGACTGGCATGGCATGGGTGGTACAAACATCTAGGTAGCTGCTAATTACTCATGGACTGAGAGCAAATGTACAGCCTTGAGATGCAGCCTGGCCAAATCGCTGCGCTGTCCCTGTCAAAGCATCCCCTGCTGTAGCTTTCTCAAAGCTAGTTGCTGTGGTGCCCCACAATGCAAGTCTACACTTCCAAAGCTGTCTGCCTGTGGATCAGTGAGGTGCTTTGATGGCCATGACAGGTTGGCAGACACCAGATGCTGATGTTCCTGGACAAAAGATCCATGTGGCTGGTATCTGGGCATCACGCCCTAAATATTTTCCTGCCCAATGTCCGAGATGTGGGTTGTTGAAGGCAAGTGGTGAGTCGAATTTCACCATGCCGTTTGTGAAAAGCTTAAAAAATACCAGTTGCTTCTGATGTCAAGCCAGGTCTCACTGGATTTCTCATCTGATTCTGTCACAAATCTGGCCACATTGCTCAGATCCCTGCAAGATTCTGTCCACAGTTACAATGAAATTTTACATCTGAAGGCTTATTTTTCTTTTTCACTATACTAGCGATTATAACTCCTAATCCAACTTTGCTAAAGCTATTTTCAATAAGTGCAAGATAAAAGGGGAGAGTACAGGTGTTCCAATAAATCATATGTACATACCTGCTGCTAGATGATGTAAACATGGCCATTTTATAAGGGGACAATGGTTTGGGAGTTGTTAATTTTTGTCATGTCACAATGAGAGCAACTTGTCCATCAAAACTGCTTCAGGCTTTCAGTCCCAAGGTCACAATGCTGAGGCAGAGCCATAACAGAGGAGGAGAGAGAAGGAAGCAATTCCTGCACTCTGCGTCACACCACCTCATGCACTAACATCCTGCCTCATGTATCTACTGAGCTGGGGATCTGTTCAGTCACTGCACTGACTCATGAAGCTAAGTAGATAGACATTATCCTCAAACCGAGGGACTATTGCCAACAACAAGGAGCAGCATCTAGTAAGGCATGACAGTCCCTGGTGCGTTGGAGGCTGAGGGGTGACCTTTTGGAGACTTATAAAATCATGAAGGATATGAATAAGGTGAATCGCCAAATTCTTCCCAGGACAGAGGAGTCCAAAACCAGAGGGCATAGGTTTAAGGTGAGGGGGGAAGGATTTAAAAGGTACCCAAGGGGCAACCTTTTCCACATACAGGGTGTTGTATGTGGAGCTGCCAGAGGAAATGGTGGGAGCTGGTACAATTACAACATTTAAAAGGCATCTGGATGGGTATGTGAATAGGAAGGATTTAGAGGAATACGGGCCAAATGCTGGCAAATAGGACTAGATTAATTTAGGATATCTGGTCGACAACAATGAGTTGGACTAAAGGGTCGGTTTCCGTTCTGTACAACTCTATGACTCTACTAGGACTGTGAGAACACTCTTACGTAGAGATTTGAGTGGGTAAACATTTTGATTGATAATTATTGACAGAACTAGCTGACTTGAACCTTGCTACCAGCAGAAATAGCATAATACCTTTGCTTTAGTAATAAGGCTTGAGTTGTCTGCTATCTTTTGTTATGCACAAATCCCATGCATATATGAATAAACATTTAAACAAAGAAACCCAAATATCACCTGGTCTAAAGAGGGAATAAAGCGTTAAAATCATTCTTTCAATAAATGTCTCTTTCACAGAAGAGACACTGATAAGGTGCTTTTGTGCCTGTACACTGCTGACAACTTATCTCAGGCCCCCACACTTAATCTAGAAGGAAAGTAAGGTATCATGACATTCAAATTGAGTTAAAGGCACCTTATAAATACAAACAGGAAGAATTAGTGTGAACAAGTGCATTGTCAATAGCAGCTATATATACTGTAAACATAAGGGACCCACATCCATGGGTATCTTAATTACATTACTCACAGACAGTGAATAATAGTGCGCCCTTCTCCTTCATCACATTCTTCTTGCCACTTATCAACTTGAAGAATTAACTTCAGAAATGATCGCTTTGAGGCAGGTACTTCCCTGTGAGCAGCCCATCCTAAGTACTGGAATTGTTGCACCATGAGATAACCTTCTTGTGGCTGAAGGATTAAACAAAGAACAGACATTGACATACTGACTTCAATATAAAAAACTAATAACCGGCTGTTATCAACAAGTCTAGTTTTGCTTGTGAGAGTAACAAACTACATTCCTGTACATATCATTCCAATAAATCATTCTTTTGTTGCAGTTTTTGTTAGTGGAATAATGTCTCACAGAAGTTTCTTTTAAAAAGTTGAATAATGAAATTGATAGCAAGGCCCGCATTTAGTATCCAACTCCAAGTATTTTGAAATTGTCTTGCGACCAATCTCTTGATTGGTCTGCAGTCCGTGTGCTGATTGCACATTGTCTTTGTGGTTTGGTGTAATCGAGTGGCTTACTTGGCCATGTCTAAAGGTGGTTAAAATCAACCACCTTGCGTGGGCTGGAATTCACAACTGGCTATTTGGGCTTATCATTTTATTTTAAGAGTGTTGGTGAATCAAAAAAAATTAGATAATATGGTAGTTTCAAGTTCACCATTACCCTTTACTCCAGATTTTTATTCCAGAATGAACTTGAATAAACTTCCCAACTATCATTTATGCTTTGAACTTATGCCTCTGGATCATTATGACAAGCCTCTGAACATAAACCATACCTTTCATAGTATGCACAGATGGATAGACCCTAACCTCATCTGCTCGTCATCCTAAAGTAGATTTACTGCCACAATCACCTTTAGGGATCTACGGGATCTGCTTGGCCTGTTGTAGAAAAGGAAAGCCCCTTTCTGGTTGAACAAGAAAAGACTCTTGAATTGAACACGTAGTTGTCTATTGAATGTGAGCATATAGAGACAATTTATAAAGTTACGTGAGACATTATTACAGAGTTGAGGTGGCGATCCTGGTTATTAGATCTCACTCCTTTGAGATCCTAACCTGAATGTTCCACAAGTCCATATGACATTATCATAGTGGGTTGCGCTTGCAGAGTTGTAGTTCCCATGTTCCTGCTGAAAACACAGTATTGGCAGGAGAGATTATGGTTCTGGAAGATTCTGTCTGAGAAAGCTGAGTGAGTTGCAGCTGTGTATTTCACAGATAAATAGCAGTGCACAGTGCATCATTAGTGGAGGGAGCAAATGTTTATGGTGACGGATGGGATGTAGGAGGCACATGTCTGCTTCAGCTTTTGAATGTTGTTAGAGCTGCACAAATCCAAGTAAGTGGGGTGTATTCCATCACACTCCTAACTTGCATCTTGTAGACGGTGGATAGACCCTGGGGAAGCAGGAGGTCAAGTACTTAGCAGATGGTTCCGAGTCTTTGACCTGTTGTTAAAGTCACAGTATGTTGGTGGCCCATTGCATGTGCATATGTGCTACTTTACTCCATTTACAAGTTCCTTCATGTGTGATTATGTTATCTGTTTTCAAAGTAGAACAGCAGCACAATCAGTGATCTATAAACAGACTGTACTAAAGAACAGTCATATTGAACTCAAAACATTAACTGTTTCTTTCTCCACAAATATTACCGGACATGCTGAGTTTCCCCAGCATTTCCTATTATCCATAAAAGGTCTACTAAAGGGTACCAGCAAAATGCAGGCAAAATAAGTTTTTTTTTTCCTCCATTAAACATGTTCTTGAATAAGTTGCTCTTCCTAGCACATTTAAACACAATCCATTTTTAGCCCCTGCTTTCTCCCCTCTTAATCATCTTCCTTTCATCTTGGCCATCCAACCAATCCTGACTCTCTTCTGGACCTCAGCTGGCATCTTACCTGGCTGTCTGCTTCTTCCTAACCGGTGCAGAGCCAGCCTCTTTCCCAATGCTTGGCATGCCAGCAACAAATTGAAAGAGAAAACAACACGTACAATGTGGAAAAGATTGCCTGAGGTAAGCCTGAGGATGGGAAGTTTTAAAACCCAACTAAAGATTGCCACAGAAAAGGGAGAAAAATAACCATGGAGGGTAAATGTATATGTAGTGCGAAAATGGACAGAAAGAGCTTTTAAAATATTCTGGAGAGGAATGTATGCGAGTTAAGCGAGGAGGTAAAAACTTAGCAGATGGCATATGATGTGAAGAAATGTGAGGGTATTTGCTTTTGTAAGAAAAATAAGTGAAGTTTATTATTTAAATAGTGAAGGATTGCAGAAAGCTAAGCACAGTGGGATGTGGGAGCCTTCGTGCTTAAATCACAAAAGCTAGCATCCAAGTTTAGGGAGCAGTCGGGAAGTTTGGCATTATTTCAAAGAGAATGGATTATGAAAACAGGGAAGTTTTGCTAAACCTATAGAACCCAAAGAATAAAGAACGATGAACAGTAAAGCGCAGGAGCAGGTCCTTTGCCCCACCAAGACAGCACTGACACATGATACCATTCTAAACTAAAAACCTTTTGCCTCTATGTGGTCTGTAGCCCTGTATTCTCTGCCTATTCATTTATCTGTCAAGATGCTTTGTAAACATTGCTATTTTATCTGCCTCCATCGCCTCCTCTGGCAGCACATTCCAAGCACTTCCCGCCCACTGTGTAAAAAACTTGCCTCTCATATCTTCTTTAATGTTATTATACCTTTTTTTATTGTACAACTATGTACCACCGTAATCTGGGAAGAAGAACCTGACTATCTATTCTATCTATACCTCTCATAATTTTGCAAAACCTCTATCAGATCACCTCTCATCGTTCAATCTTTAAAGAAAACAAACCAAGTATACCCAATTTCTCTTTGTAGCTAAGACTCTCCAAACAAGGCAGCATCCTGGTAAACAGTTTCTGTATTGTGTCCAAGACTTCCAGATCCTTCTAGCAGTGGGGCCACAGAACTCAACACAACATTCCAAGTGTGGCCTAGCTAAAGTTCTATACAGCTGCAACATGACTTGCCAATTTTTATACTGTATGCCTTGACCGATGAAGGCAAGCATGCTTAATGACTTCTTGACCACCTTATCCACTTGTATTTCCACTTTCAGGAAAGTGTGAACTTGTACACCTTGATCCCTTTGTATATTGATGCTACTAAGGGTTCTGTCTTACTTCCATTTGTATACTTCCCTCCTGATTTAGATATTCCAAAATGCATCACCTCGCATTTGCCTGCATTAAACTGCATCTGCCATTTCTCTGCCCAAGTCTTCAACTTGTCCACACCCTGCTGTATGCTCTGGCAGCAATAGTTGGACCACACCTAAAATTGGTCGAGAACAGATTTGGTCTCCTTATCTAAGGAAAGATATACAGGTGTTGGAGACATTCCAAACAAGTTTCACAAAGATGATCTTGGATATGGAGAGATTTTCATCTAAAGACAGGTTCAGTAGGTTGGGCCTGAACTCAGTGCAGTTTAGAAGAATTACAAGCAACTTTATTGAAACATACAAGATTCTGTGATGGGCTTGATAGGGTAAGTGTAGAGAGGTTGCTGCCATTTGTGGGAGAGTCTAGGACCAGAGGACAGTGAATTGGTGGAGATTTTTCCTGCTGGAAGGCTGTAGAGGCTGGGTGGTTAAGCATATTCAAGGATGACAGATTTTTATTTAGTAAGGGAATCAAGCCTATGGGGAAAATGGAGTGGAGGGTTATTAGATCAGTCATATTCTCATTTAAGGGTAGAGCAGACTTGATGGGGCGAATGGCCCACTTCTGCTCCTACTTGTTCTGGTGTCATGATGCCAGAGGGCCAATTTTTGTTAGGCACCTTATGCATTAGATTTACCATGGTGGTTTGTGTTTTCCATTCGTGGTTGAATTTAGGATCAAACCAATATCTAGACCCATCAAGAATTGAAAGAAAAATACTTAAATTCATTTTGTGGTTTTTAAAAATGATTTTAATTGGATGTGCGTCACTGGAAAAGTCCGCATTTGTTATCCATCTATAATTGTTCTTAAATGATTGGATTGCTGAGCCATTTCAGATGGCCATTAAGAGTGAACTACATTAGACTGGTCCAGAGTCACCAAACCAGGAAAGAACAGCCAATTTGCTTGATGAGCCATCTAGGTTGTTAAGGCAATCAAGGACAATTTGGTAGTCATCCTAGCTGTGATAAGCTTTCAATGCCCGATTTATTATTTGAATTGAAATTCCATCAGCTGCTATGGTGGGATGTGAACTCCTATCTTTAAATTGTTAGCCTAGACGTGAGGTATTACTAATCTTGTGACACTAATTCTGCACCACCATCTTTAGATTGTTGATAATCTTACATGACAATGGGCTAATAGAATAATAGATGCAGAATCTAAAGAAGAGAATACAATCACCACAAAGCCTGCAACAGCAAAGCGTGGGTGCCATACTAACATTTTGACTTGATCAGATTAGATTTTCCTATTGCTGGCTGATGATTTTACTTTATGATTGTGCGACAGTAGCTGTCAATATTATCATGATAACAATGTGGTACTTTATGATCGTTCTTCCAATGTTGTAGCAGATGCAATGTATTCACAATTTTATTAAACCAATATTCCCAAATATTAATAAATTCAATCTAGACTATATTGTATTATCTTAAAAAAAATCTAGACACCCACTAGAGAATGACAGAAGCAATGTAAGACATTATGTTAATGATGAAGGAAGTGAGAAGAACGGTCTTTGCTGCTCACTAATAAGCACATTTTCTGAATTTCTTTTGAAGTATTTCTTAACCTGATGTATGCAAGTTCCAGGTCAGGTGTTACTGACACTAATAAGATGTATAGCGGTGTTAGAATAATTTACACAAGGTGATGAAAAAGGTGTTCGGTATGCTTTCCTTCATTGGTCTGAGCATGGAGCACAGGAGTTGGGACATCATGTTAGGGCTGTACAGACCATTTTGGAATCATGCATACAGTTCTGGTCACCCTACTGTAGGAAGGATGTTGCTAAACTAGCAAATGTACAGAAAAAATTTACATGTTGCCAGGACTGGAAGGTTTGAGTTATAAGGACAGACTGGATAGGCTGGGATTTTTATTCAAAGAAGAACAAAGAACAAGGAAAATTTACAGCCGAGGAACAGGCCCTTCGGCCCTCCAAGCCTGAGCCGATCCAAATGTACTGTCTAAACCTTTTGCCCAATTCCTAAACATATATATCCCTCTCCTCCCCACCTACTCATGCATCTGTCCAGACGCATCTTAAATGAATCTGTCGTGCCTGCCTCTACCACTTCTGCTGGCAACTCATTCCAGATGCCCACCACCCTCTGTGTAAAGTGCTTGCCACATGTATCCCCCTTAAACTTTCCACCTCTCACCTTGAAAGCGTGACCTCTCAATATGGAATCCTTCACCCTGGGAAAAAGCTAGTCTCTATCCGCCCTATCTATACCTTTCATGATTTCGTAAACCTCAATCAGGTTCCCCCTCAATCTCCTTTTTTCTAATGAAAATAAACCTAACCTACTCAACCTCTCTTCAAAGCTAGCACCTTCCATACCAGGCAACATCCTCATAAACCTTCTCTGCACCCTCTCAAAGCATCCACATCGTTTTGGTAATGTGGCGACTAGAACTGGAGCGTCAGAGGCTGAGGGGTGACCTTAGAGGTTTATGAAATCATGAGGGGGTATAGATAAGATGAATAGCCAAGATTTTTTTACTCCCTAGGGTAGGGTAGTTCAAAACTAGAGGGCATAGGTTTAAGGTGAGAGGGCAAAGATTTGAAAAGGATCTGAAGGATAACTTTTTCCATACAGAGGCTGGTGCATGTATGGAACGAGCTGTTCGAGGAAGTGATGGAGGTGGGTACAACAACTTTTTAAAAAAATATAGACAGGTACATGAATAGGAAAGGGTTGGGGGATATAGGCCATACTAAGGCAAATGGGATTACTTCAGTTAAGGATACCAGGTTGGCATGGAAGAGTTGGACTGAAGGATTTGTTACTGTGCTGTATGACTCTATAAATAAGAAGCTCTTTCCTAACTTTCAAATAATGTTAATTGGGTTGAGAAATACTTAGAGGAATTCAGAAAACATGCCTATGAACACAGAAGTCGTTCCTCCCATTTCCTTCATCACTGTCTGTTGTCTTACATTGCTTCTGTCATTCTGCTCTGATCTAATCTAACAGCTCATTGTTAGTTCAGACACTATGTGCTTGTGAATATAATGATTGCACATGATGGGTAGATGGAATAAAATATCTACTGGATTTCTGAATACTACAATATTTACATCTTGTTTCTTATATAGGGATGCATAAGCATTTATGCATCAGATAAACATTCAGCTGGTGGATATTACACCAAGTCACAGGAACTTCACTTCTTATTGCCAAATCCAGAATATGTGGGATTAGGAAAAATGGACCTTGCTATGCCAAATAGAAGGGTCTTCCTTAAAAAATGTCTGCTTATTTGAAAGTAAGCAAAATGTTCTCATCCACTTTGGGACAACACATCCATCCTAGGACAAGCCAAAAAGAGACACGCATGAGAATTCCTAGAAGCATGGCATTCCAACCGGAACTCTATCAACAAACACATTGACTTGGACCCCATTTACTACCTTCTGAGAAAAAGAACAGAAATAACATCACCAAACAAAGGAAACCTAAACACATAAGCAGAAAGCAGGTCACTAACACTTGTGCTTCACCGGATGCTTATGATGATTTCATCTAGTTTGGTGACAAAACGTCTGAAAACGAATCTTCCATCTCAGCGAGCAAACTTACATTCCTGTTCTCATCCAAGCTAAACTAAGAGTTGTAAAATAAATTTTTTTGGTCTAAACATTGTACTTAACATAATGAAGTATTCATGGGTTGCAAAAATATTACTATGATTTTCTTTTCCCAAAACTTTCTTCCAGGGCACTACTCATTGGCAAGACTAAAATTTTAAGTGTTTTAGAAGAATAGGTCAGGTCCCAATAACATGCACAATAATTAAATCTTTCAATGTATCATTTCTTCACTACTTACATTGGAGGAAATTTTAACTGAGTACAGGGCTGGACAAATGCCAAATATAGCCATTAACAGCAGTGTTAGGGCTCAGATGATTTTAACATTCAGGCTGAATCAGCACATGCTGGGTCAGATATCAATTCAAAATGGTAACAGGAAGTAACTGGGAGAGACAGAAAGCCATCAGCCTGCACCAAAGCCAAGTTAGTCATGAAGCCCAGAGCACAGGAGGTTGAAACTTTCCTGTTTGTGCATCTTCTGGTCCTACCCCTCTCATTGTTTTCTTTTGAGAGCTATTACGCTTCCTGCCATTTATCTAAGATAAAATTGCACTTGGGGCCAAAAAAAAATCATAAGATCCCAAATTATATATTTAAAGAAGCAAGCTTCAGAAAGATGCGCCTGCTTTCTACTTCTAACAGCAGGTTTAAATCATAAACAGTAGAAAAATTGTGCGTTAGTTTTCCAATCTAATTAGTTTAACACATATTGCTTTATTAAAAATCAAATACAATCAAATGGAATGAAGAAAGCTCCTTGACATTTGATAATTTTACAAACATAACTTCTCAAATAGCAAATTGAAATTACTTATCACTTCATTACATTTGTAAGTGATTCTCACTTTCGGGGTGAAGTAGGCAAAACTGCTAATGTTCCTTCTAATGTAACAATCATGAAGTCACTTAGTCAATTTCAAATAGATGCTTTTTTTTGGAAAGCTGAAAATTGATAACTTGACACACGTCAAGGATTTATTTAGCATACATACCAGGCTCCAAGCCATATATGTCTTTGAAATTAGCCTTTTAGGCACTTTGAGCCGGACAATGGTAATTTATCCAAATTAATTTCACGTCAATTTATAAAGTGGCTTTGGATTCCTAATTTCAATCAGGGGAAGAAACTACTCATAGTGTATTTTCTAATCACAGTGAACAATTCCCTTGCTGGATACAGCTTAAGTGTCTCATAAGTAATGGTTTAGGTCACAGAGTTTATAAAGTAATATTGAGCTGTGTGGAATAACTGTTCACTGGATTGCACGAAATACAAAATATCAATAGCGGACAATTGAATATCTGGTGTAATCAGTTAACAGGAGTCACCATGTGATTTACTGTGCATGAAACTGTAATCACCAATACGTTATTAAAGTATATTTACTATAAAAGTATAACCCATAAAGGGGCAACAGTAAATCCTTTTGGGGAGTTGGTGGCATAATGCTAAAATCACTGGATTAGTAATCCAGAGGCCCAGGCTAATGCTCTGGGGACATGTGCTTGAATACCATCACAACAGATGGTGACATTTGAACTGAATAAAAAAAACTAAAATTCAAAGATTATCATGTTAGCAAATGTCCATTAGGGAAAGAAACATCAATTACCTCGTCTAGTTTGCATGGTCATTTCAAACTCTCAGAAATATGGTTGACTCTGTAAACTGCTCTCAAATTACTTAGCAATCCAGTTATTTCGAAATGCTGCAAAGCTTAAAGTGAGGCATGAAACTGGATAGACTATTTGTCATCAACATTGGCATTTCAAAAGACAACTGCAAAGTCCTCCTATGTAACATCTGGGGGTTTGTGCTGAAATTGGAAGAACCTGCCTCACAGAGAAGCCAAGCAACAGCCTGACAGTGTCATATTGAATGGGATTATACCTTTTGTAAACATTGACAACATCACAGACACTTTTGTCACCGACCCTAAATATATGCTGTTCGACTAGCAGGACAGACTGATCACATGTGGCAGCAATGTAGCATACAGTTGGGAAGAAGATGCGCCTCAATTTGAGCTCCATGATGTCTCATAGCATCAAATGTCAGGTCAAACATGTTCATAGAGTTATAGTCACAGAGATGTACAGCATGGAAACAGACCCTTCGTTCCACCTCATCCATGCCGACCAGATATCCCAACCCAATCTAGTCCCACCTGTCAGCACCCGGCCCATTTCCCTCCAAACTCTTTCTATTCATTTTCCCATCCAGATGCCTTTTAAATGTTGCAATTCTACTAGCCTCCACCACTTCCTCCAGCAACTCATTCCATTCACGCACCACCCTCTGCGTGAAAAAGTTCCCCTTAGGTCTCTTTTATATCTTTGCCTGCTCAACCTAAGCTTATGCCGTCCAGTTCTAGATTCCCCACCCCAAGGAAAAGTCCTTGCCTATTTATCTTAGCCATGCTCCTCATGATTTCATAAACATCTATAAGGTCACCCCTCAGCCTCCAACGCTCCAGGGAAAACAGCCATAGCCTATTCAACATCTCCCTATAGCTCAAATCCTCTAAACCTGGCAACATCCTTGTAGTTCTTTTCTGGACCCTTTCATGTTTCACAACATCCTTCCGATAGGAAGGAGACCAGAACTGCACACAATATTACATGAGTGGCCTAACCAATGTCCTTTAGGCCGCAGCATGACCTCCCAACTCCAATACTCTGACCAGCAAAGGAAAACATACTAAACGCCTTCTTCATTATCCTATCTACCTGTAACTCTACTTTCAAGGAACTATGAACCTGCACTCCAAGGTCTCTTTATTCAGCAACACTCCCTAGCACCTTACCATTAAGTGTATAATCCTGCTAAGATTTGCTTTCCCAAAATGCAGAACCTCACATTTATCTAAATTAAACTCCATCTGCCACTTCTCAGCCCACTGGCCCATCTGATCAAGATCCATTGTAATCTGAGGTAACCTTTGTTGCTGTTCACTACACCTCCAAACTTACTAACTATACATCCTATGCTCACATCCAAATCATTTATATAAAAATGATGAAAAATAGTGGACCCAGCACTGATCCTTGTGGCACCCCTTGTGGCCTCCAGTTTGAAAAACAATTCTCCAACAATTCTCTCTCTGTCTTCTACCTTTGAGCCAGTTCTGAATCCAAATGGCTAGTTCTCCCTGCATTCCATGAGATCTAACCTTGCTAACCAATTGCCCATGGAGAACCTTGTTGAACACCTTACTAAAGTCTATAAAGATCACGTCGAATGCCCTGCCCTCATCAATCCTCTTTAGTTACTTCTTCAAAAAACTCAATCAAGTTTGTGAGACATGATTTCCCATGCACAAAGCCATGCTGACTGTCACTAATCAGTCCTTGCCTTTCCAAATACATGTACATCCTGTCCCTCAGGATTCCCTCCAAAAACTTGCCCTCCACAACCTCAGGCTCACCAGGCTTTAGTTCCCTGGCTTGTCCTTACCAACTTTCTTAAATAGTGACACCACGTTTGTCTTCCGACACCTCACCTGTGACTATCAATGATACAAATATCTCAGCAAGAGGCCCAACAGTCACTTCCCTAGCTTCCCACAGAGTTCGAGGGTACACCTGATCAGGTCCTGTGGATCTTTCCACTTTTATGCATTTTAATACATCCAGCACTTCCTCCTCTGTAATATGGACATTTTTCAAGATGTCAGCATCTATTTCCCTACATTATATATCTTCCATGTCTTTTTCCACAGTAAACACTGATGCAAAATACTGATTTAGTATCTTCCCCATCTCTTGTGGCTCCACACAAAGGCTGCCTTGCTGATCTTTGAAGGGCCCTATCCTCTCTATAGTTACCCTTTTTTCCTTATGTATTTATAAAAACCCTTTGGATTATCCTTACCCTATTTGCCAAATCTACCTTATGTCCCCTTTTTCGCTCTCATGACTTCCCTCTTAAGTATACTCCTGCTGCCTTTATACTCTTCTAAGGATTTGCTCGATCTATCCTGTCTCTACCTGACATATGCCTACCTCTTTTTCTTAACCAAACCTTCAAGCAAACCTCATGCTGATTACTGCCTACTGACTTTCTCTGATGAATCAGTTCTTGTTTACGCTGAACATCCCTTGGAGGACATACCAAGGGTGGCAAGGATACAAATGTAACCTGGATAGGGGACTTCAAAATGCATCACTAAGAGTAGCTTGGTTGCACCATTACTGACCAAGCTGGCTGAATCCTGAAGAATAAAGCTGATAGAACAGAGAAAATAAGTGCAGGAGTACACTCTTCGGCCCTTCAAGACTGCAGCACCATTCAGTATGATGATCATATAATTGCAGTGTCCCATTCCCGCTTTCTCTCCATACTCCTTTAGCCACAATGGCCATGTCCAGCTCCCTCTGGAATATATATAATGAACTGACCCCAACAGCTTTCTGTTGTAGAAAATTCCACAGGTTCACAATTCTCTGAGTGAAGAAACTCTTCCTCATCTCAGTCCTTACTTCTTATTCTTAGACTGTGACCCCTAGTTCTGGATTTCCCCAACATCGGGAACATTCTCCCCACATCTAGCCTGTGCAGTCCAATCAGGATTTTGATATGTCTCTATGAGGTCCGCCCTCATTCTTCTGAATTCTAAGTAGTACAAGTCCAGTCGATCCACACAGACTGAGTCAGGCTGTGAAAAAGGGGTAAAGTCTGCTTGATCTCAGCATCACTACCAAATCTAGGACATATCTGTCTGTACGTGTCTGTGATATTAGCAGGAGACGTGACCACTGCAGAGTCAATGTGGAGACACTGAACTGCCACTTGCAATTAGGAGATGTCGGATGGTCATATCTGACTTCTGAAATTTATTCTCCATCCAAAGTTTGCTGCTTCAAGTGGAGTAAAAACTTACAGAAACTGTAGTCCCATGGCAATTGTCCTATTGTAAGTTTCACACAAACCCTCTTTTGCTGCTGAAATTTCCCAATTAGCCAAACCACTTTCTCTCATTTGAATATCTAAACAGTACACCATACAATACACGTAATTCAACTGTATAATGTGGCTTTAAACTGCAATCAAATAATCAGTAACGGCCTTAAATGACCCCACCACTGCCCGGGGAAAAAACAACAAGCTATTGCCTGGATCATATCTTTATGTACATTTTAAAATCATCTTCACTTCTTTGTGATGTCATTACTTGGGCACCGAGTTCACTTAAAACAATCTGAAAAGGAGCCTCTCTGATCCAACATTACTGCATTGTATTTTTTTTCTTCCGCACATTCTTTTTAAAAACTGGCTTGCAATCAATATTTATCATCCTCAAGTGGAAATTCAAGTGTTGGTAATCTGGAAAAATGCCTTCACTTAATGGTCTGTGTGCTATATCTATCTTGTCAAAATATAAATAGCACTGTGCTTTCGCTGTATTTTCTGTGTTTTACTTCAGACTTCCAGCATCTGGATTTTGCTTGTGAAAAATTCTATGGAAGCTGACTTGCGGTTTAGGACTTGCATAATCAATAAAGAGTGATTGTATCTGTCAAAAATCATGCATCCCAATAGCTCTCATGTATCAATGGTTTATTTTCTTTTTCTTGTCTCTCTATTCCATTGAGACTGCTACCTTTTATACTGTCACGTTTCATACAAGAATAACTTTTTCATCCTCCGCTTCAGAGTAAAAACAATATTTCAGGTCCAACTCTTCAGCTCCTCAGCATGCTGCCTTGACTTGCCAGTCTGATCTAAAACAGTTTTAGCCTCAAAATTACTCTTGCGATACCAATTTATCAAACCAATGGTCGTACCTTTTTTATTGAAAAAAATTGTATAGGATGTTTCTCACTTTTTAAAAAATTTCAATACAAGTTTTTTTGTTCACTTTCTTTCCCCTTATCTTCAATGGAGCAATTTGTAAAACAGATTAGCGCCACAGAGGAGTCATAAAATTTATAGAATAACTGAAGATTGTTAATTACCATTGTATTTTATATTTGATTAACAAATTATAGCTCAATTGTGTCAATTAAACATTTTAATTTAGCTTTACAAAATTAATTAGCAACAAGAATGTATTAAAGTAAATTACAGGATTTCTAAAATGCCTTTAAGACACTCTCTTTTCAGCAGCATTGCCAGCTTTGTTTATATGTGTGTTATTTTTTTCGCAGATACCTTATGTTAGAGTACTATAGACTATAAAGATGTTGTGGCCTTCAATTTGAATATATTCATTTACAAAAACTGATCAGACTGCAATCTAAATCCAGGACTAAATTCCAAACAGAATAGGTTCCAAGCATGCATTTTAGTTCTACGATTTCCCTGGTTCAACAACATAGGATTGCACCAATTTGCTGAGCACTTCAGTAAAGCAAAATGTATTTGTTTGATCAGAGTTAGTAACATAATTGAATTAATTCTCTGCATTCAAATTAGTGAATCACAAATGATAAAACAAATCAACTGGATCTCATTCATTAAGAAACGAATTATAAAATTGAATCCATTCAGCAAAATATGAAGAAATTAATTTTTTTGATTGTGTTAAGCAAATTTGATCCATCTGGCTAAAATGATGAAGGGCTTATGCCCGAAACGTCGATTCTCCGGCTCTTCGGATGCTGCCTGACCTGCTGTGCTTTTCCAGCACCACACGCTCTACTCTGATCTCCAGCATCTGCAGTCCTCACTTACTCCTAAAATAACTGCCCCTAATCTCGCTCAATTCTTGACATTAACCTGCAATATTACACTTACTGAGGAACAGATATTTTAATTAATTCAATGTGCGAATTGAATTTCACGCAGAGGAAGAGTACATGAAAACTGTTCATCTTCAATTAACTCAAGGTGTGTCCAGCACAATGAGGGATGAACTATAAATACAAATTTGTCATGGCCACCTATACATTCATATCATTTAAAAAAAATACAACTAATTGAAGTGCTGGGTTATGGACACACAGAGAAGAACTGGCAGCAGAAACAAACCGTACCCGTGAATGAATGTTGGACAGAAAAGGTTTCCGAAGGGATTTGAATGCAGCAGAGGAGGCTGAGTCCCAGACATTAAATAATTCCACAGGATAGTATTGCAAGGTTGAAACTCTTCCAGGTAAGAAAATGGGGAATAAAACATGGAAAGGAAGGCATTGAGAAGCAACCAAAACATATATGAATTACTGTAAAAAGTTCAAATGTGTAAAATATTTTGTGACACTGGAGTTTATGTCTCTGCCAAAATTCATGTTTCGCTCATCACATAGCCCACACAATCAGGCATTTTCATGGCAGAAAACTGATGTACAATTGGAAAAGTAATTTGTTCCCTGGCAGTGTTGAGAGATAGAATTGAACTAACATTATGTGTCAGTCTCCTACCTTCTCAAACTTAAAACAGTGTCTCATCCATAAATTTCTGCTTGCCCAACTAATTCACATAGAAATGAAAAAGTGTTGGAAAACACAGTCAGTTATGACAGTCATTTTTATGTTTCTACATCTTTTTACAAGACAATACAAAAAAAAGATTTGAACATTTGACATATCTCCAAATTTAGTGCTGACCAACTAAAAGAACAGACTATATAACCAACTCTACCAAGGTTACTCTACAGGTATCAGAAAATAAATAAGATTGACAATGGGTGACTGACCCTCTAAAATACCCTTCTTCCACATGGGGCAATTTCAGAATCAGGGACAGTGTTACCTTGGACATAGAAACCCTACAGTGCAGAAAGAGGCCATTTGGCCCTTAGAGTCTGCACCAACCCTCTGAAGACCCAGCATCCCGCTATCCCCATAACCTCACATTTAGCATGGATAATCCACCTAACCTGCACAATTCTGCAAATTCCAGTATGATGGTTGCCCAAGGCTGGAATCGAATCGGAGTCCTTGGCGCTGTGAGGCAGCAGTGCTAGCTACTATGCCACCCACAATGGATATGAATTAATATTAAGTGGATACTGGAGAAGCAAAACTGCATGTTACCAGTGCAAAGATTTGATATTTTGTATGCTGCACTATTCCATAAATTATAACTGGCATACTCTTATACAATCAAGCTCACTTAAAATATTAAATTATACGTATTGACCTAGAATTGTGGCTACAGTTTATATTAAAAATTGTGATTGATCTGTAAAGTAAAATGTTCACATCTGTTCCATGTGAATTATTGAAGTTATTGATGTGGTGTATATGTAGATAGAAAATGTAGATTGAAAAACCCGTGTGACAATATTTCAGAAGAATTACCTGCAGTGAGAAGTTAATTGTTCTATAAATAATTTACAGGTTAAATTCATAAAGTGACACAGTTGGGTGGGTGATTCTAACTTATTCTAAATGCACAACTTATTTAATGATTATACCTTCCTTTTACCCTAGTGCTACTCTAGGAGCCAAAGTAAAATAATTTTGGAACAAAAAGAAATGGAACAACCATGTGAAAACAAGACAATAGAATCTCACCAAATCATTCAGCAGTGCATCATCATGATGTTTGGAAATTGCCAGATGATTTATAGACAAACACATTTAAAAAGTGGGTGTTCAATTGAATGAGGCCAAATTGCATTATTAGTTGTAAGTTGTCACTCTATCAATAACTGTTACCACCCAAATGAATACAAAGATGGTACAAAATGTCACCTTAAATTGAGGATTTATTTTATTTTAGGAATGAGGATACTCACTGATGATTGCACAATGTTCAACAAAATTTGCAATCCTCAGATACTGAAGCAGTCTATGTACAAACATGACAAGACCTGGACAATGTTCAGATTCGGGCTAATAACTGGTAAGTAACATTCACATCACACAAATGTCAGACAATGAAAGTTCCAACATGAGAAAATTTAATGACTGTCCCTTCACCTTGCCATCCCTAGATCCTCCACAATCAACAGCCCAGGGGTTACCATTGACCATAAAATGAATTTAACATGCCATATAAATACTGAAGCTACACCAGCTGGTCAAAAGCTAGATAAATCCTGTAATGAGTAACTCATTACCGAACTCTCCAAAGCCTGGCCACACCAAAGCACAGTTTAAGAGTGTGATGGAATACTTCCTACTTACCTGGTTGAGTTAAACTCCAACATCAGTTAAGAAGCTTGACACCATCCAGGACAAAGCAGCCTGCTTGATTGGTACCAAATCCACATACATTTGTTTGCACAATCCAGAAAATGCACTGCAGAAATTCACCAAAGCTCCATGATCACTACTATCTCAGAGGACAAGGAGCAGACAATTGGCAAACCATCACTTAAACATTCCCCTAAAAGTCACTTAACCTTGTGGCTTGGAAATATACCACCATTCCTTTGGGGTCGCTGGGTCAAAATCCTGGAACTCTGTCCTTAACAGGATTATGGATGTACCTACAGCAAATGGACTACAGTGGTTCAAGAGGGTAGCTCAATACCACCTAAAGGGTAGCTAGAGAGGACAATAAATGCTGACTCAACTAATGAAGTCCACACCTCATGAATGAATAAATTAAAAAATTATACTCCTGCATTGCATCTTCTTTTCTTCAAATAAGTTTCCAGATCATGTGCGAGGCTTTTCATTGTACAAGCGAACGTTTCCAAATCATTATTGTATCAGTTAAACAGGCTGCTCACTTTTGTTTTGAAGTTTTGAAATATTGGAAAGGAAGATGAGAATATTATTAGCTTGAACAAATGGAAACTTTTGAGTATAATAAAAATTACAAAGGTACTTTCTTATCCATGGTTCCTGTGATAGAAATATGTGCCATTTACACTTACCCTGGTAAGATTGCATATCCTGAAGATTCGACTTACTAAATCACAGTCCATTGAACAAGAAATACATTCAACTTGAATTGGCCCGTATCGAAGTGTCCCCTCTTCTGGCCAGTACTGTGGGCATCCCTGATATACAAAAACAAATTTGTACTTCAGGTTACATGAGCCATAAAGCAACAAATCCATACAATGATTAAAATAGCTATGAACCCTGGATCTGAATTACTTGTCAGCTTAATTATATGTCATGGGAAAGGATTCACCAATGTCATTTCAGGTCAAACTGCAATTATGAGGTAGCTATACTGAATGTTTCAGCATATAAAACACCAAATTATTTTCTACATTTTATAAAACACATGCATCTGTACAAAGTGTTGGTTCCTCTAACAATTCTGCACAAAAGTGCAGTTGAGGATTTATTGAGAGAAAAGCCATTCAAAACTCACACGATGAGCCAATCACCACTAGGAATGGGCCAGCCTCCACGAATTGACAACTAAGTAGCAGGTAACACATCTGCCATAAAAATATCAGTAAACATCACACAAAAAAGCCTAACCAACATTGTTATTACAATCACTGTCCTCTACCATCACCATAAATAGGTCACCAACGATCACTTTTCTAACATTAGAGAGCTGTGCCAGACCAGTCAAGCATAAAGCTAACAGTCAAACACACCACTGTATCATACAGGCATTATATTAGACACCACATAATCACTAGGTGCGTCTTGTCTTACTGCCAGCACGTCTCATCTCAGCTGACAGCAGTATTCCCCCATGTTGAACACCAATGGAAAATGCACTGAAATTGGGTGCTGCATGCTTGGTGGGCACACCAATGTCCATCACCACGACTGCGTTGGTAGCACTAAAACTGACTCCGCTGGTCTGAAAGAATGTGGATTCGGACTGTAGCAGATGCCGAGGCAATCACTAAAAAGGAAAAACCTGCTTCACCAATCCAGCTGATACTGATCTATCTCCAATGACATGCCTGTAAGTGTGACCATGCCACAAGTCCTTGTGGAGATGAAAGTGCAACTTCACATTGAGGAGTCATTCTATCCTGTCACAGTGCACTGTCATTGTGTTACATGAGATAGATTTTGAACAGATGCGCCGCGCCAACTCAAGACAGAGAAAATAGGAATAGAAGTAGGCCATTTGGCCCTTCAAGCCTGTTCCACCATTCAATGTCATAACGACTGATCATCAAAATATGTATTCTTTTCACTCTTTCTCCCCGTATCCTTTGATCCCTTTAGCCCTAAGAATAATAGCAACATTTTTTTGACATAAATGAACATACTGGCGTGAACAACTTTCTGTGGCAGAGAATTCCATGGGTTCACCACTCTGAGTGAAGAAATTTCTCTTCATCGCAGTCTTAAATGGCCTCCCTTGTATTGTTAGGCTGTGATCCCTGGTTCGAGCCTCCCCAGTCAGAGAACATCTTTCCTGTGTTTACCCTTTCCGATCCTGTTAGAATTTTATAATGAAAACTATGTATCGTGAGACAATGTGGGCTATCAGCAGTAATTGGACTGTATTCAACCACAAACTAACCTTATTGCCCAGCAGATCCTTCCCTTTACCATTACTCATCACGGACAGCATGTCAGGAACAGCACCAGGCATACCTAAACATAAGGTATGAACCTGCTGAAGCTGCAACTCAGGAATACTTGCATGCCAAACAGTGGAAGCAACCCATGATATACAGAACTAGGTCATCCCACAATTAACAGATCAGACCAAAGTTCTGTATTATTAATGCAAACAATCATGATTGGTGGCAGGAAATTAAATAATAACCAGACAAAAAGGCTCCACAAATATTGCCATCCTCAATAATGGGGAGCCCAGCACACTAGTGCAAAAGGCAGGTTGAAGCATTTGCAACCATGTTCAGTTAGAAGTGCCAAGTGGCCTCCTTCAGGAAACCCAGTATCATTGATGCCAATTTTCTGCCACTCCCTTCTAGATGATAGTGGGAAAGGACTGAAGGCACTGGATAATGCAAATAATTACAGGCCCTGACAACAATCTGGCAACAGTACTTAAGACCTGTCATTGGGAACCTGCTGCACAACCAACCAAACTGTTCAAATACTAGCATCCAGCTAGCAATGTGCAAAATTGCAAAGATCAGTCAGAGACTTTGAATTCTGCACCAAGTAGCTCACCTATCTCCCCAATGCCCGTCATCAGGACTGTAATGAAATATTCCCGACTTGCTTTAATCAGTGCAACTCCAACAACACCCAAACAGCTTGACATCATCAAGGACAAAGCAGCCTCCTTTAGTTAGCACCACGACCATCACCTTCAACATCACTGCAGTAGTGTGTGCACCATCTACAAGGTACATTGCAAAAACTCACCAACACTGCTTCCTCAGCATTTGCCGAATCCTTAAAGGTCTGTATCACCAAGAAAGTTAAGGGCAGTAGATACCTGGGAACAAACAAATCTCCAAGTTTCCCTCGAAGCTATTGACCATCTGACTTGGAAAGACATTACAATTCCTTCATAGTAATGGGCTCCCAACATCCTTGAAAACTCCACTCCATCGCAGTGTGGGGTAATACAGCTAAAGGAGTGGAGAGGGTCAAGTAGGCAGCTTATCAAGGGTAGTTAGAGATGAGAAATAGACACTGGGTTTGACACTGGTGTCCACATCATGTAAAGTAATTTTTACAAAGCTTACCTGGTTAAATCAAATGAACATTATGGAACAGTAGCAAGGCAGAGTGGCTCTCCACCTGACTCTCAATGTATTTCTCCAATTTTTACTAAGTTGAACCTATGAATTTAATGGAACAGTCACCAGTTCACTGGATGGGTCTAACATCTAGGCCAAACTGTAGTAATAAGAGAACTAAATTCAGCCCTTCCCAATTACTCACCAGAGAGCATGTTGAACCAATTCACCAGGCTTACACCCAGAACCTCAATACCCACAATAACTAGATCATGGAAAACCTATCATTCCCAAATTCTTTTCATCATTGTCAAATGTCAGATGTGGTTCAAGCGCTGGCCACTCTCTTGGCAATAAACGGTCACCAATAAATGCTGCTTCGCCAGGGTCAACTTGGTTACAACTACTCATTGATGTTCCTCCTTCCCCTCATCTTCTAAATCCTCCTGTGCTTCCCTCCCAGCTTACATCGCCACATTTTTCTTTCTCGTCACAGTCCCCTGTTCCCTTTTTTTTCCACACAGAACACCATTCTCCCTCCCGACAAACACCCACCTGTCCTCCCACCAGCTTGTATTCTCCCTTCCCTTCACATCCTCCAACTCTCCTTCCTATCACGTATTGTCCCATCCGATCTCACCTCCTCTCTTTCACTGTCCATTTCCCTCCTTCGTCTTACACACAAACCTGCCTACCCTCTCTTCTCATACGCTCCCATCATCCCTCTCCTCATACTCCTTCTATTCCCCACTGATCTCATATCCAAAACTGGATTGCCCTTCCTTTTTTATTCCCCCAACCAATCCTACCACCCCTCACACACACACCCCATGTTCCTCCCACTTCTCCTATCCCTCACCATCTATCTTCTCACTTGCGTACTCCCTCACATCTCACATATGACATCTTAGAAAGTGCATTGCTCCTGAGTTGTGAATACTTTAGCCCAATGCTGGCTGATTCATCCAAATGCTTGCCAAGTTGGTCAGACTTTTAGAATGAATCAACTGGATGATCAGGTTCACTACATAATTGTGAGTACCACTGCTGGAAAAACAAATATAGGCTGTTGGAAAGAGAGCAAAATTAATAAAAATACTCCAAATACAAACAAATTCATGCTAAGCTAGCAAATTTGTGGAAATGCTTTGAAGATAATTTGATCCTGAGCAGGGACCACATGAATCCACTTATTCTGAAACATGCAAATAAAGTACAATGGGCAATATGGTGGCGTTTTAGAAGTTTGTCTCAAAAATCAAAGTTAAAAAAAATTCTGATGATGAGCATGCTAATACATAATACATTTTGAATATTCAATCGACATTTGAATCGTAGAATCCCTACAGTGTGGAAACAAACCATTTGGCCCAACAAGTCCACACTGATCCTCTGAAGAGTAACCCACCCAGACCCATTCTCGTATCCTATTATCCTAAATTTAACCCTGACTAATGCACCTAACGCACACATCCCTGTACACTACGGGCAATTTAGCACGGTCAATTCAACTAACCTGCACATCTTTGGATTGTGGGAGGAAACCCACGCAGACATGGGGAGAATGTGCAAACTCCACACAGACAGTCACCCAACTTTGGAATCGAACCCTGGTCCCTGGCGCTGTGAGGCAGCTAACCACTGAGCCACCGTGAATGGATCAGTGAATGATTTTTGATGGTGTATTCAAGTAAAATCTTATTGAAATGTGGCAAAAAAACCTCCTCAGACTGGCTATCAATAAAATGCAAAACACCCCAAGTGTACAAGAAATCTTTTTAAGTTGATTGACCAAATACACAAAAAAAAACTAGAAATGGGAACAGAACTTAAAAGCTCTAGTTTTACACTAATAGTCAATACTACAAAGTAATATTACTGGAGCATTTTAAAAATTATTTTATCAACAGCAATAGTCAGTCTGTCCACTTATGTGGCTAAGATGACTAAATCACACAAGAGAATTGTTTCAGTAAGCAAAAACTTTAAAATTGTTCAAACTTTGGAACATTTTCCCACAGTTTTAAGGTCACTATAACTACCTGCACAAGGTCCAATTCATTGAGCATGACTATGGAAGTGCAGCCATAGTCATACACTAGCCTCCAGAAGTCTTTGACTGTGTTTGGCAATGGATGCTGGGTGACGATGAAGGCAGCTGGCTGTCTGTAACTCTGCAAGGAAATGAAAAACAAAAACTTACATTACACACAGAGAAAGCAGCATTTTGTTAAAGTTATAGCTAGCAAGCAAAAATTAGTTAACAACAATTTGAGGGTTGGTTCAATCGATTTTTGAACTATGTGAAATTAAGGGCAGTTAAGGAAATCACTCAAATGTTTCACTCTATGTTTTAGTGGAGAAAGTGAGGACTGCAGATGCTGGAGATCAGAGCTGAAAACGTGTTGCTGGAAAAGCGCAGCAGGTCAGGCAGCATCCAAGGAACAGGAGAATCGACGTTTCGGGCATAAGTCCTTCTTCAGGAATGAGGAAAGTTGTCCAGCAGGCTAAGATAAAAGGTAGGGAGGAGGGACTTGGGGGAGGGGCATTGGAAATGCAATAGGTGGAAGGAGGTCAAGGTGAGGGTGATAGGCCGGAGTGGGG
>NC_057712.1:66647286-66732824 GCF_004010195.1 Chiloscyllium plagiosum | reverse complement strand
CCTTCCTAACCTGCAATCTTCTTCCTGACCTCTCCGCCCCCACCCCACTCCGGCCTATTACCCTCACCTTGACCTCCTTCCACCTAGCGCATTTCCAACGCCCCTCCCCCAAGTCCCTCCTCCCTACCTTTTATCTTAGCCTGCTGGACACACTTTCCTCATTCCAGAGGAAGGGCTCATGCTGAAACGTCGCTTCTCCTGTTCCTTGGATGCTGCCTGACTTGCTGCGTCTTTCCAGCAACACTCTATGTTTTAGTGTGCCAAGTATACGCATAAGCAGTTTTCCATTGGTGTGACATTGCATCAAGCAAACATGTACCTTTGAGAGAGTCAAGCAATTACATCAGTTTGGCATCATGTCGCCTGATACTTTTGCATGAAAGCATCAGCTCTGTCTTGACTAGCTACTGCTGTACACGGTAATCATCAGGAAAAGTTCATTAGTCAGCCAGCTTGAGCCTGGACTATACTGAAGTCTGTGATACATTTGTAATGTATTCAGTTGCTCTATGAATAAGTCTTCTGATACTAATTCTTAGTAGGAACCCAGTTTCAGTGTTTTTGTTATCACAATTAACAACATAACTCCAGAAACCATGCTAATGAAAAGTTGCTCTTCAATTTTCAATTGGCTTATTTCCATTGGCTCCAGGTGCAGCTGGAATTGCAATCTCCTTGGTTGGAGGGGACAGGAGAAATCAAACTTGAACCTTTACTGTGAAGAATATATTGCAGTATTGAATCAAACTGACAATCTCCAAAAACATATGCAGTGCTTTTGAAAAAAAATCTAGTGTTAAAATGAAACACATACATCCATAAGGGCAGCATTGATGTAGTTGCTGCTTTCACCATCTATGGTAATTAAGAAAGGCAGGCATCTGTCTGGTGGCAGTGCATCCATGTATCGATTTTTCTCGTGATTCCTGGGAAGAAGAGCTATGCTACAGTCTTCGGGTTGCAGTTGAGAAGAAACAGAATTCAGTGTCTATGTAGTAAGAGAAGGAAACACATTTTACTAATAGCCATTGCAAAAATTGATATTTTTCAATTAATGAGTAATATATTAAGATGTTGGCTTCATCAAGAGCATACTCTGTAAATACCAAAGTATTATGACATGCTTTGGAGAACAGGCAGTACCAATTGAGTCAGCAGGTTAGTTGATATTTGAACTGTTATATTAAAGTTTCAGTTTCATCATTTCACTACCTGATCAGCTACTGAAGACTATATGAGACCGAACTTGATCACAGAACCAGAGAATCCCTACAGTGTAGAAACAGGCCATTCAGCCCATCAAATCCATACCAACCCTCCACAAAATATCTCACCCAGACCCACTCCCCTGACCTATCCTTGTAACCCTGCATTTCCACTAGCTAATTCACCTAGCCTGCACGTCCCTGGCCACTATAGGCATTTATCATGGCCAATCCACCTAACTGACACATCTCAGACTATGGGAGGAAACTGGAGCACCCGGAGGAAAACCATGCAGACACAGGAAGAATGTGCAAATATCACACTGACAGTCATCCAAGATTGGAATTGAACACGGGTTCTGGCGCTTTGAGACAGCAGTGCTAACCACAGAACTACCATGACATCCCCAGAATAGGAGAAGTAAAAGAAGCAAATCTTACTTAATCCACCAAGCATAATCAGATAGGAATATGACTGTGCTTACTGAACACATGGAGTGTCACTTCAAGCATGACATAATCGTGTTAACGGCTTGTATATTTGTAGATTCCGACGTCTGTACATTCCTGGATCCTGTACATTTTGCGTGCATTTAGCTCTGGCTTCAATAACATAATTCCAAACTCACCTCCAAACTCTAAGACCTTGGACTCTGCTTCCCCCACTGCAACTGGACCCTTGACTTCCTGACCCGCAGACCACCATCAGTAAAGATAGGCAACAATACCTTCTCCATAATAATCCTCAACACCAGCGCCTTGCAAGGCTGCATACTCAGCCCCTTACTGTACTCCTTATATACTCATGACTATGTAGCTAAATTCAGGTCTAACTCCATTACAAATTTGCTGATGATACCCCCATAACAAGTTGATTGGTAGGTGGGGATGGAGCCAAAACAGACAGAAAAACAGTTGAACGACAAAGGAGTGGTCCAAGATCTGTTTGGGGAATGTAAAGCTGCTAATGGAGACAATTAGTAGCTGACTCTCTCACTCTTCTTCATAAAGACCATCCTTTTCCTAGCTACCATCAGTTTTGAAGAAGGGTTACTGGACCTGAAATGTTAAACTTTGATTTCTCTCCACTGATGCTGCCAGACCTGAGACTTTCCAACAATTTCTGTTTTTAGACAAGAAAGAGACAGTTGGATGGTGTATACACAACATTCCCTTGCTCAATGTTAGCAAAATGAAGGAATTAGTTATTGACTTCAAGAAGCAGAGCAAAGGACATGCCCTTGATTACCCAGTCCTGGTAAAATCTGTGCAGGGAATAGCTGGTTGCTAATGCAAAGTTTTCAAAATATATTCAGCTGCTTGCACACTATTATATGTTGTAGAAGTAGTTTAACGCTGAGCCAAAGTGTGCACCGCCATTCTGGTCTTGCATTGATAGTCAAGCATAATGGAGGAATATGGAAATGCTGTGGTCAAATGACTGAGCAGCAGAGCACCCAATCAGTACAATGAGTATTCTATTGTATGATTTAAGTTCCAGGGCCTACTCAACATGGTTTCCTACAATCAGCTTAATGGTCAATATAGTATGTGATTGTCACCTTCAACAGTCTGTACATTTTGGTAACCTTGCCGGCTACAACAAATTTTGTGTCTGGTTAACTTTAGCAGTCCCCCCTTCCTCCCTGCTCCTCTTCCCTCCTCCTCATCTCCTTTCTTCCCTCCACCCCCATCCACCTCACCCTTTCTCCCAATTACACAAAATCTCTAGCCAGCATCCAGATAACTTTGTGTTTTTTTTGCAAGTGGAAGATGAGTTTGAATGAAGGCTGTAGCAACCAACAATTGATGGAAGAAGTTTTAAAATGTGAAAAGGTTAGGTTTAACATCCATTCTGATACATCTATATAGATGCAATTTAAGTACTGTAATTAAATGAAACAAACCTATGTGCACACCAATAATATAAGGTGTTGCACAGTTTCATATCTTTAATAAGTGAATTCTAATTGGTCAGGCCAAATACACACATTGCTACATCACTTGATATGAGCTTTCCCCAAACTACAAACTTGACGGACACAAACTTATCACCATAAGTTAAATGAAGAAAACCATCCTTCCTTAACAATGTGAATATAGAGCGGGTTTGAATTGAATTAGAATGTGAAATACTTGACAACTTATAGCTGAAGCTTACTTACTTGAAATTCATCTTTAAGTTGTGAGGAGTTACTCTGTGAATCAACTCTTGTCATTTCATAATACGTTGGTTTGACCTCACATGTTGGTATTGAGGTGTCCCCACAGAGACAAGCCTCTAGAATGGCATCGTGAATGAAAATATATTGTTCCTTAAAAATAATACATCTAATTAGTACCATCTTTCAAGTTGCAGTTATTAACAAGTTAATTGGATATGAGGAAATAGGATCTAGTTCACTGGAGGGGGGAGTTAAAACAAAACACATGCCCTCAGAGACCAAGCTTCTGACATAATCTATATTTTTACAATTCAACTAAAGAAGAAACAAGTTTTAAAGTCTGAAGCCATCATTTATATTTTGTAAAGACTCAACTAAAGTTGTTGGTTACAGTGCAATTCTCATTTTCCACATGTACATAGGAAAAGCAGAAAAGTCAGCAAATAAAGGTTAAAGTAAATAACATTGTTTTGTATTACACTGGAGCTCACACCCATGATTTTTCACAATTTGACTTTGAGTGACAAAATAAATTTTCATGTAATTGATAATGCATTTATTTCCAAATAGGATGCCAAAGGCCCAGGTGGAAGAATTGCAATTGCAAAATAATTCTGAAAATGGGCTCACTGCACCACAGCCAACCTATTGGAGCCTAACATGGGCCAGCAAGAGTGATGGTTATTGGCAGTGCAGGTAGGTCAAGGTGGTGCTGAGCAGACATTCATGTAAGTATTAGGACAGACTGACAGGCCCACAGCGAGGATCGAGAGGATAAAGGATTTGACAGGCAAAGTCATGGGTGGGCAACCCCCAGTTGAGTGAAGTGGGCTGGGAAGGATGTATGTCACCATTTCACTAACCAGCAGCCTGCAGAATTAAGGCTGAGAGATGATGCATTTGGTGCTAGTCTCTCATGTGACCCATTGTAATCAGACTGGCAGTAAGATGAAGCCTTTAATGGGTAAGTAATTTCCCACAAGAGGAAGGGTCTGAAATGGGTCCTGCGCAGGTGATCCATGGAATGGATCCTTTGCTGCCTGTAAATTTCTTGAGGTGAAGGGGCAGGTGATGGAAGGTCGGTAAGCTGCTGAGTTACATGTCTCCCCGCCTGTTCTCCAACTGATGGGTGGCCTGTAAGATTCAGTCCCAAGTTACCTTCCCTTTCTTCTGAGAAATAAACAACAGGAATGATTAAATTAAACAAAAGAAAAAATATGAAATTTGGATCATGAAATGATAAAGGAAAAGAACAAATTTTGATAACAAGCAGAATAAATTGTTTATTTTTAAAAATCAAAATTATTTAACTTTGTGCTTAATATTCCACTGATCTGGATATATGTGAAATTTTAATATGATAAAAGAAGTATTTGTTTCAGTCTAACAGTTAAGTAAAATTAATTGTTATAATGAACTAATGGATGTATCAAATGAGATGCAGTGGCAGACATTGAAGGGATATTTCAGGATAAGTATATAGCTGCAGTAAAGAAAAAAAAAACATAAGGAGGACCCATGCTCTATAGTTAACTAAAAAAGTTAGGTAAAGCATCAAACTTGAGGAAAAGGTATTTAACTGGGCAAAGAGTGACAGGTCAGACAATTGGTCAGAACTCAAAGAACGGAAACAATGAGTAAAGGCCCATCATGAGGAAGAAATTAAGATTATGAGAGGAAGTTAGCTAGAAATGCAAGAACAGACAGCAAGAGTTTCTACAATTGCTTAAAAGGAGTAAGCAAAGTCAGTTTTGGCTCTCTCTCTCGAGGGAGCAAATGGGAAATTGACAGCAAATAGCAGATGAAACCAACACATGTTTTGCCTTTGTCTTCACGGTGGCCAAAGACAGAATAAACCCCAGTGATACTAAACAAAAGAGAGATCCCGCTAGAACTGAATAAAACAGGTTTATGCCACAGCTCGAGTACTATGTACATTTCTCGATTACTAAACTACACCAAGATGTGATCTTTCTGGGAATGGTACAGAGCATATTTACAAGGGTGCTATGAGAAATGGTGAATTTTGACCACAAGGAATTATTGAATAGAGTTGGATCATTTTCTTTGCAACAGAGGCGGCTGAGGGGAGATTTAACTGAGGTTTACAAAGTTTTGAGGAGTCTAAGTATGGTGAATAGGAAGGGCTCATTTCTCTTAGCAAAAAGGGCAGTGATCCTTGTGCATGGGGGTGGGTCGGATTAAAATAATCAGCAAAAAGAATATAAGGGTGCTGGAGGATCAATTTTATCTGGAGGGTAGAAAGATAAAAGCAGAAATGCAAGTCACATACAAAGTATACATCTTTCAAAACCAGTGTTGTAACTACACAGTTACAGACCAAAAACTAGAAAGAAAGATTAGGCTGGATAGCTTTTTCCTGTCTGACATGACCATGGTGAGCCAAAGTGTTTCCTTTGGCACTGAAAATTTTTGATAACATTCTCTTAGTGTCAGAGACAAAATAATGGCACTTCCACACTAGAATATTGTTTTGCCACAAATGCTCAAGATTAAGTTTTGTGACCTTTGATTATATTGATTTGAATCTTACCTCTGTCTGAACCATATTGATGCGCCTTGATCGTAATGCTTTAACACAGTTATAGATATCAACAACTCCTTCTCGCTCTGCCATGTCTAACATAATATCTATAACTATATAGCAGCCAGTTCTTCCAGCTCCAGCACTGAAAATATACAAACAGGAATGAGAATTTCATAACAAGTCTTAATTTTTGGTTACAACGTTCACTTGACAAAAACATACTATTAAGAGTATACACAGATCTTTACAAATCACTTTAACATGTATTGGAGGTGCTAGTGTTGGACTGGGGTGGACAAAGTTAAAACTCATACAATACAAGCAGCGCTCTGAAAGCTAGTACTTCCAAATAAACCTGTTGGACCATAACCTGGTGTTGTGTGATTTTTAACTTTGTCCGCATCAACATAAATACAGATTAAAAACATACTTTAGTTAAAAACAATATATTGCAAATTATAATCCCCAAAACTGAGAAAAACTGCTCTCTAATTCCAAGTAAAATGGACTGATAAAGTTGACCCAGTCGAATTGCTTCATATATTAAAGGGTTCAAATATTGAGCATAAATGTAGAACATATTCAACAATACCGAACATTAAGAATGAGAAGAGAATTCACATGGAAACTTTTCCATGCAAAGTATAATAGAAATGGTAAATACCTTACACGAGAAATTCATTCAAGCAATAGTTTTAGGAGGCAATTAGCACTGTTTCTGAAGAGGTAAAGAAGTCAATAATACAGAGAGAATGTAATGTAATGTTGAGATGGATCATAAGAATACTCATTAGCTGGGCCAACTATCTGTTTCTACAAACTCCTCAGTTAAGGTTTCACTGAAATTATCTGGAATACAGATATACCTGAAATCTAGTGATGTTAATGTCACGGTCAGTTACAGATATAGATAAAATAATGTTGACATCACAAAGAGGTTTAACAATATTACAGCAATTTATACAATAAGCACTGCTAACCTGCAATGTACAACTACTGGTCCTGCTCCTGGGGGATTTGAAATTTTCACACGACGGATAAATGCCAGTAAACCAGTTGCGTGATAAGGAACACCATGGTCAGGCCAACCAGTAAAATGAAACTGTTTAACCTCACGTATTTCATCGAAACCTCTCTGGGAAGGGACAAAAGGAAAAAATGAAAATAGGAGCAACAGAATATACTCCTTTCCAAATTAACACACGACATATGTGTATAATCTTCTAAACATATTGTGGCCTATTTTCATAATCCTTTAGATTCATTTCAAATTATTATAGACATTTATTGTAGTCTTTTAGCTTAGTGTTTCATATTGCCCGTATGCTCTTCCACTATTCTTGTTCTTCATGTCCAATATCTCTTTCAATCAGCAAATTAATGTTTTTTCAGATCCTTTGCAATGAACGCTTACAAGATTCAACTCTCAGTTTAATAGATGAATTGCAAGATCACCTGTACTTCCTTCGAAAAGGAGCTTAAATCTTATTGATTTCAATTACTTAAAGACACTTTCTTCCGCGCCTCTTGAAAGCGCAACAGACAGCTACCATTTCTTACTTAGGATTGTTTCAACTTTCACCCACTTGCCTATCCATAATCCAAGCCTTAGTGAGTCAGTTGATGACAAATAAATTGACACAATTCTACCACTGAAGATTTGCAAAACAAATTCTCTTTTGTCCCAAACCTGGATGTTAAATATTTGAATATTGTACCAAATTTTGTCTAGCATTTCTCTTCTTCTCCTTCTTCTGGACATCATCACCATTTAAAGTTATATTATTTTCAATTCTAGACTCTAAAATCCGATAGATTTTAGCTTAGCTTATTCGTTTTTTGGAAACTGCATATTTAGCAGTCTTAAATTGTTAGTGAAATACACAATTCAATAGGTGCCCAAAAGGTTTTAATGCATATTTGCTGCTGGTTGTGTTGAGGCTACAGATCAGGGGTGGCACGGTGGCTCAGTTGCCTCACAGCACCAGGGACCCAGGTTTAAATCCAGCCTTGGGTGACTGTCTGTGTGCAGTTTGCACATTCTCCCAGTGTCTGTGTGGGTTTCCTCCGGGTGCTCCGGGTTCCTCCCACAGTCCAAAGATGTGCCGGTCAGGTGAATTGGCCATGCTAAATTGCCCGTAGTGTTAGGTGCATTAGTTAGAGGGAAATGGGTTAGGGTGGGTTACTCTTTGGAGGGTCGGTGTGGACTTGTGGGGCCAAAAAGCCTGTTTCCACACTGTAGGGAATCTAATATAATCTAATCAGGTGTACTATATGGCACTGGGGCATGTATTAGCAAGATTTTATTTACCATTGTCAGGTCTTTGCTGATCAATTTTCTTTTCTGGCCCTTCACTGCAGATAATTCTCATTTGAGTGTTTCAGGCAATTCAGGTGAAAGATAATTTGAAGTATCAACTTATCAGAATTTCACTTTACTGCGTATTATTAAATAAAACATTCTATAAATACTAAAGAGGGAATACACAAAAAAGTTTAAAAAAATCAGCTTACCCTTTCTAATGTAAATGTTCGAACTACATATTCTGCCAACGGTTCCTCTTCCATGAATGTAACTTTAAAATCTGCATAAACCTCAGAATCATCTGGCCAATATTTGTAGCACTTTACCTTAAATTTCAAAATAAAAATGATTGAGAATAGTAAAAAGTAATTTATATTACAAGCCCCAGTTTTAGCATGGTAGCTGAAGTATAAATAGTATGATCACATTGCTTTGCAGAAGCTGAGCTGGAATGCAAACAGAGTTGCTCAGAGCAAGTTCCATCTACGTTTAAACATTTACATATTTTCTCCCCCAACAGTTATACATTTCAAATGCTTAAATGATGACAAGAAAATCCTTATGATTTGGAGATGCCGGTGTTGGACTGGGGTGTACAAAGTTAAAAATCACACAACACCAGGTTGTAGTCCACCAGGTTTAATTGGAAGCACATTAGCTTTCGGAGCACTGCTCCTTCATCAGGTGATAGTGGAGGGCTCAATCCTAACACACAGATGTGTAAATTACAAATCCTTTTTTTAAAAAAGTTGCATTCTCGGGTTAGCTGTTAACAATGGTGTTGGCTAGACAATATGTTGAAGGTGTTAGCCCCCTGTGTTCTCTGTCTATGCCATGATGTTTAGACTGATTCTAATCTAAAAAGTGAGATAACTGAGTTATCTGAGCTCAAAAACTGCACGAATTTATGTAAAACCCCGTTATCTCACTTTTTAATTAGAATCAATCTAAACATCATGGCATAGTCAGAGAACACAGGGGGCTAACACCTTCAACATATTGTCTAGCTATCACCATTGTTAACAGCTAACGCAAGAATGCAACTTTTTTTAAAAAAAGGTTTTGTGATTTACACATGAAAGAAGTGAAACTATCACTGTATTCTAACAGACGAAAGTCTTAACAGACAATCAATTTTTCAATGTATAATCTCAGTTACATCACACTGTAAATCTTTGCTATAAATTCTGTTAGGATTGAGCCCTCCACTATCACCTGAAGGAGCGGCGCTCCGAAAGCTCGTGTGCTTCCAATTAAACCTGTTGGACTATAACCTGGTGTTGTGTAAGGAAATCCTTGCTTTCTAAACATTCCAATTGAGATCACAGCTTTATAAAAGCCCCAGAGAGTCCAATGGATCCTGACCATTTCTATGTTTGATAACGCAATACATATCAAGTTCATAGGATATCAAATCCAGGCTGCAAGACCATTTCCTGCAGAAGATTTCACTCCACTTGAACTCAAGTTGCAAGCTGTGTGTCAGTATGAATCCAGTATCATTTCATAAAGATTACTGACTACATCCAGTGTGAATATATGCTAAAATAGTTTATATTAAAAATGTGCTTAATAGCATTTTGTTAGTTTAGTTCAAAATATACCACACAACAGATTGTAATGAATCATACACAATGTAGTCATCCCTGCAAGTGTCTCCTTCCAAAGTGAAATCCTGTTCTCCGACAGATCACTAGCTAATGAGCTTTTCCAAAAAGACAGAATCTAACCTTTTCCCTGGACATTCAATTGCATTACCATGACTGAATCTCCGATGATCAACTATCTAGATACTCCCATTTAACAGAAATAAACCAGAAATTATTGGAGAAACTCAGCATCTGTGGAGAAAAAACAGTTAACACTTTGAATCCAGTAACCATTCATCAGAATGTCGTGATTCTAAAGAGGTCAACCAAGTGGACCTCATAGAATATGAGTTCCCTGAGCGGCTGTTAATCTGGTTCAGCCAGGTATTCCTAGCTGACAGACAGAAACAGGAGTGTCAGAGGTTCTGTTCATCTGCGAGCTGGCTGTGAGGATGATGAATTATTGTCAAGGACTCTCCATGTGTGAATAAAGGGTGACTTGGTGATAGGATTCTGGCCTTTGTGGAGTTATTTCGGTGGCAACCACAGACAAGCACGGTCCAGAGAAATTTGCTCACAACATTAGTCTTTTAGTTGGCATTTCTGGCATCATGTCCCATTAGTTGGGAAGCTTGTCTTGTTTGATCCTGCCATTGAAGACTGGGCCCAGTATGTGGAAAGAATGTGCTATTTTATCCGAGCAAATGATATTAGGGCAGATGAAAAGTGATTTTCCTGACAATTTGTGGACCTGCAGTATGTTTGGTTATGAGGAGCCTAACATTCCCTGAGGCATCAGATACTAAAACCTTTTAAGAGTTGATGGATTTAGTTCAGGAATATTGCGACTCCAAGCCTCCTTTATTTCTGACACACTAGTGGTTTTACTTGGCAATTCGAGAACCAGGGGAATCCATTTTGGGATTTTTGACGAGGTTATGACAATTGGCAGAAGCATATGACTTTGGTCTAACTCTTAATGAGATGCTGAGAGACTGTTTGGGATCTGGAATTCATGATGTAACAATGCGAAAGCGCTGACTAGCTGAAGCCCAACTGGACTTTAAACAGGTACTACAACAGGCTTTATCAATGGAAAATGTAGCAAGTGGAGCATATATGAATTGCAGGGTATTCTGTTGCAAGAGAACACCCCCAGCCGTCTGACTGAGCATGTGGAACACCAGTTTAGTGAAGATAATAATAAAACTTCACTCAAGACTTATCGTGAACAGAGGGACTCCAGATCAGCCCACAGCAAAACACAAAGCAAAGCCAAGCCTCTACCAAATGATTAAAATTTTCTTCAGGATTTGAGCAGGCAAGCCATGTAGTCATTACCGGTACGTGACTCGAGACAGCAAAAGAGTCCCATTAGACCTAAACTGAGTAAGATAACTCTTAGGCCAGGATCCAGGAGAGTGCACACCCTCGGAAGTCCAATTTGGAACAGTTAAATTGCTGAGCAACACTCAAAATAAACATCTGCTCAGATGGTCACTCAGTTCTAATGGAGGTCGAAGCCGACGTGGCTATATCACACAATACAGAACCAGTCTTTACCAAAATTTACTCTGACTCCAACCCTTAGGTTTGCATAAGACCTTGGCTAGGATGAGAACCTATACTAGGGAAACCCCAGAGATTAAGGATACAATTTCAGTCCTGGTCTCTTACGATAAGCAACAGGTTCAGTTACCACTTATTGTAGTAAAAGGCTTGGGCACAAGCTTGATGGGGTGAAATTAGTTTAGAAAGATTTGATTCGATTGGCTCAACATTTTTCAATTAGATAATGGCTGCCTGAGTGAAGTCTTAATCAAATACTCGAAAGTTTTTCCTGGAAGGACTATGAAATAAGACAATGCCACCTTGTTGACCAGGAAGCAATTCAATGAATCTGCATATGTGAAAAAGTAGAGGCAGAATCAGAAGGCTGAAAAGTGACAGTTTGCAGAATGGGCAGCACTGGCTATACCAATTGTGAAGCCCGACGGGTCAATTTGCATTTGTGGGGATTTAAACAAACAGCAAACCACTTTTTGCAGCTGGATAAATATCCACTCTCTCACAGAGGATTTATGCACAAAACTGGCAGGATGGCTGTCTTTCACGAAGCTGGACACAAGTCATGTGTATTTGCAATTCGGCTAAAAGAGGATTCCCAGAAGTATGATACAATTAATACCCATAAGGGTTTGTACCAATATATGAAACTGCCATTTGGAGTAGCGTCAGCTTGTGTAATGTTTCAGTAGACAATGGAGAACATTTTACAAGGTCTACCCTGGGTCACCATTTGTCTAGATGATGTGCTCATAACAGAGAAAACTAATGAGGAGCATCTCCTAGGCAGATGTTTTTGTGTTCCAGGATCCCAAAGTGATCTACTTGGGCTAGAGTCAACAAGATGAGGTCACACTCACTGGAAGATAAAATGAGGGTGATCAAAGGTGCCCTGGCTCACACATCTGTATCAGAGCTTAGGTCTTTCCTTAGGTTGGCAAATCATTATGGAAAGTGCCAACATAACCTGGCCTCCATTCTGGCATCTTTGCATCAACTCTTAAATGGTCAGCCTGGGAAATGGTTGCATTGTCAATCCATAGCTTTCAGGAAAGCGAAGTCAAAGCTATCATCTTCTAAGGTGTTGACACGTTATGATCCAAAGCAAGATCTGGCATTGATAAGCAATATCTCCCCACACAGCATTGGGGTAGTATTAGCTCATAGGTGGCCCAATGGAGGGGAACACCCAATAGTATATACATCCAGAACTGCAGCTGATGCAGAGCGTAAATATGCCCAGAGAGAGAGAGAGAGGAAGGCTTGGTGGTCACATTTAGAGTCAGAAAGTTCCACCAACACCTTGGGATGTAAATTTGTAATAACAATGGAGCACAAAGCCCTGTTAGGCCTACTTAAAGAGGATGAGGCAGTGCCACCATAGCTTCAGGCCAAATTCAGCGGTAAGCTCTAATACTAAGAGTATATAATTATAAGTTGGAATACCGTTCAGATGGGAATTCTCCTGCTCACCTGCTCCTCAGCTGCTGCCTGACCTACTGTGCTTTTCCAACACCACATTCTCGACACTGTTCAGGTGGCCAAGTAGCAAATATGCATGCATTGAGCCGCCTCCCACTGTCAGATACATCACCGGTGGCACTGCCACTGGAAGAGTCCGTAACAGCTATAAATCTTCTGGACACGCTTGCAGTCACAGCTGACAATATTAGATCAAAGTTTGTGAGAAGATTTGTAGCTCGGGTGCTTGTTGCTGTGGTTCTGTTCGCCGAGCTGGAAGTTTTTGTTGCAAACGTTTCGTCCCCTGTCTCGGTGACATCCTCAGTGCTTGGGAGCCTCCTGTGAAGCGCTTCTGTGGTGTTTCATCCGGCATTTATAGTGGCCTGCCCCTGCCGCTTCCGGTTGTCAGTTTCAGCTATCCGCTGTAGTGAAACAAAGAACAGCCAGGGAATTCCTAGAAGCATGGCACTCATCCACAAACTCCATCAACAAACACATCGACCTGGACCCAATATACCGGCCACTACAGCGGACAGCTGAAACTGACAACCGGAAGCGGCAGGGACAGGCCACTATAAATGCCGGAGGAAACACCACAGAAGTGCTTCACAGGAGGCTCCCAAGCACTGAGGATGTCACCTAGACAGGGGACGAAACATTTGCAACAAAAACTTCCAGCTCGGCGAACAGAACCACAGTGACAATATTAGACTTTGGATGCCGAAAGATCTGGTCCTGGCAAAACTGAAACAGCTGGTGGTGATGGGGGGGAAAACCAAAGAGCTGCCACAACAAGAACTGAAACCTTTTTGGAGCAGGAGAGACATGATCACAGTAGAGGACAGCACATTATTATGGGTAGGGCAGCATCAGGAACATCAGTGTCAGACACAAGACTCTGCTAAGTGAGAGAGAGAGTTTATGTCAGGTGTCGAAGTTTGGTGTAGGAACCACTGGAATTGCCTTACATGAGTAAGAAGCATGGTCAACACAAGGTCAGATCCAGTGACATGTAAAGTTCAGATAGGTTTGACGGTCCTGACCAAGTACGTGGACCACATGAAAGCTGCAAACATGTTCACGGTGTGGGAGTAAAATGTGCCAGGCTCCTCGACAGCCTTTCCTCCCGTTCCAGAACCCAAGGGTTCTCCCTTTCCACCAAGCGTTGAAGGTAACTCAGAATCTGAGATGGATATGATATTTTTTGCCATGAAGAAGGGAATGAATCTCTTCTGACCCACTCTGGGCACAAGAAGTGAGCTACTGTGTGTTACATATCTTATCATTGGAGTTAGAAATCACACAACACCAGATTATAGTCCAACAGGTTTAATTGAAAGCACTAGCTTTCGGAGCACTGCTCCTTCATCAGGTGGTTGTTCACCATTAGAGAAACCTGACCTGATGCTAAAACGCTACAAAGGAGGAACTACAATACAAAAAAGAACCGGCCTATGCCCTCGGATTCAGAGGGGGAGGGATGTAGTGACCGTAAACGAGGTCAGCCAAGTGGACCTCCTGAACACCAGATTATAGTCCAACAGATTTAATTGAAAGCACTAGCTTTCGGAGCACTGCTCCTTCATCAGGTGGTTGTTCACTATTGGAGAAACCTGACCTGATGCTAAAATGCTACAAAGGAGGAACTACAATACAAAAAAGAACCGGCCTATGCCCTCGGATTCAGAGGGGGAGGGATGTAGTGACCGTAAACGAGGTCAGCCAAGTGGACCTCCTGCTTAGATCTGTCAGCCAGGACTCCCACATTGGGGCTGTTAATGTGGTCTAATCATGGAGTCATGACTGCCAGATCTAAACAGGAGTGTAAACATCTTGTTCACTCTGAGAGCTGACTCTGAAGGAGCTGGATCAGTGTCAATAACTCTCCGTGTGCAAATAAAGAGTGACTTGGTGATGGGATCCCGACCTCTGAGAAGTTAAATACAGAACACCGAGGTACATTGGCTAGAAGAGTAGTTGAAGAGAAAATGAGGTCTGCAGATGCTGGAGATCAGAGATGGAAATGTGTTGCTGGAGAAGCGCAGCAGGTCAGGCAGCATCTAGGGAACAGGAGAATCGACGTTTCGGGAAGAGTAGTTCACAAGCTGGAAATTTTGCAGCGATTAACTCATTTTCCTTTTTCCTAAACATGGTTACAATCTACAAGGTGCAAGTCAGAAATACTTTCAAATTGTCTGGATTAATGCAACTCACAGAGTCATAGAGATATACAGCACAGAAACAGACCCTTCGAACCAACTTGTCTAATGTGGACCAGATATCCTAAATAAATCTAGTCCCATTTGCCAGCATTTGGTCCATATCCCTCTAGATCCTTCCTATTCATATACCCATCCAGATGCCTTTTAACTGTTGTAATTGTACCAGCCTCCACCACATCCTCTGGCAGCACCACCCTCTGCCTGAAAAAGTTGCCCCTTTGGTCCCTTTTAAATCTTTCCTCCCTCACCTTAAACCTATGCCCTATCGTTTTGGACTCCCCACCCCAGAGAAAAGCCCTTGTCTATTCAGCCTATCCGTGTCCCTTATGATTTTATAAATCTCTAAAAGGTCACCCTGAGCCTCCGATGCTCCAGGGAAATTAGCCCCAGTCTATTCAACCTTTCCCGATAGCTTAAACCCTCCAACCCTGCCAACACCCTTGTAAATGTTTTCTGAACATTTCAAGTTTCACATCATTCTTCCTAAAGGAGGGAGACCAGGATCGCACGCAATATTCCAAAAATGGCCTAACCAATATTCTGTAAAGCCGCAACATGACCTCTCAACTCCTGTACTCAATACTCTGACCAATAAAGGATAGCATACTAAACGCCTTCTTCACTATCCTATCTAACAGAGACTTCACTTTCAAGGAACTATGAGCCTGCACGCCAAGGTCTCTTTGTTCAGCAACACTCCTTAGGATCTTCATTAAGTGTATAAGTCCTGCATAGATTTACCTTTACAAAATACAGCACATCACATTTATCTGAATTAAACTCCATCTGCCACTCCTCGGCTCATTTGCCCACCTGATTAACATCCTGTTACTATCCTATCTAACCGAGACTTCACTTTCAAGGAACTATGAGCCTGCACGCCAAGGTCTCTTTGTTCAGCAACACTCCTTAGGATCTTCATTAAGTGTATAAGTCCTGCATTGATTTACCTTTACAAAATGCAGCACATCACATTTATCTGAATTAAACTCCATCTGCCACTCCTCGGCTCATTTGCCCACCTGATTAACATCCTGTTGTACTCTGAGGTAACCTTCATCACTGTCCACTACACCTCCAACTTACTAACCATATCTCCTATATTCACATCCAAATCATTCATATACATGATGAAAAGCAGTGGACCAGCACCGATCCTTATAGCACTGAACTGATCACAGGCCTCCAGTCTGAAAAGCAACCCTCCACCACACCTTCTAAGATCTACCTTTGTCCCAGTTCAGCTTCCGAATGGTTAGTTCTCCCGGTATTGTGTGAGATCTAACCTTGCTAACCAATCTCACATGGGGAATCTTGCTGAATGCCTTACTGAAGTCCACTTTGATCACATCCGCTGCTGTGCCTTCATCAATCCTCTTTGTTACTTCTTCAAAACCTCAATCAAGTTAGTGAGACATGATTTCCTACACACAAAGCCAAGTTGATATCCCTAATCTGTCCTTACTTTTCCGAATACATGTAAATCCTGCCGTCAGGATTCCCTCCAACAACTTGCCCACCACCGACGCCAGGCTCACTGGTCTATAGTTCCCTGATGCTTCCTTATCACCTTTTTAAAATAGTGGCATCATGTTAGGCAGCCTCCTGTCTTCTGGCACCTCACCTGCAACTATCCATGAAACAAATATCACAGCAAAGGGCCTTGCAATCACTTCCCGAGCTTCCCAGAGTTCAAGGGTACACCTGATCAGGTCCTGGGGATTTATCCACCTTTATATGTTTTAAGATGTCTAGAACCACCTCCTCTGTAATATGGACATTTTTCAAGAGGTTGTTATTTATTTTGCCATGCTGTCTACCTTCAATATCCTTCTCCACAGTAAACACTGATGCAAAATACTCATTTAGTATCTCCCCATCTCCTGCAGTTCCACACATAGGTGGCCTTGCTTCTCTCCTATCCTTAACATATTTGTATAATCCCTTTGGATTCTCCTTAACTCAATTTGCCAAAGCTCTCTCATGTCCCCATTCTACCTTCCTGATTTCCCTCACGTATACTCCTATTGCCTTTATACGCTTCTAGGGAATCACTTGATCTCTGCTGTCGATACCTGACATATATTTCCTTCTTTTTCTTGACCAAAAACTCAATTTCCCTAGTCATCCAGCATTCCTATACCTACCAGACTTTCCTTTCACCCTAACAGGAATATACTGTCTCTGGTTTCTTGTTATCTCCCTTCTGAAGGCTTCCCATTTTCCATCTGTCTCTTTACTTGCGAACATCTGCCCTCAATCAACTTTTGAAAGTTCTTGCCTAATACCGTTAAAATTGGACTTCCTCCAAATTTTAATTTCAATTTTTAGATCCAGTCTATACTTTTTTATCACTATTTAAAAACTAATAGAATTACGGTTACTGTCCCCAAAGTGCTCTTCCACCGACACCTCAGTCACTTGCCCTGCCTTATTTCCCAAGAGTAGGTCAAGTTTTGCACCTTCTCTAGTAGGTATATCTACATACTGAATCAGAAAATTTTCTTGTACACACTTAACAAATTTCTCTCCATCCAAGTCCTTAACACTATAATAGTCCCAGTGTATGTTTGGCAAGTTTAAACCCCCTACCATTACTACCTTATTATTCTTACAAATAACTGAGATCTCGTTACAAATTTGTTTCTTAATTTCCTGCTGACTCGTGGGGGGTCTATAGCACAATCCCAATAACTTCACCCAAGTAACTTCCTTGGACATATTTCAAGAATATCCTCCCTAGATACAGCTATAATGTTATTCCTAATCAGAAACGCCACTCTCACTCCTCTCTTTTCCCCCCTTTCAATCCTTCCTATAACATCAATACCCTGGAACATTAAATTGCCAGTCCTGTCCATTCCTGAGCCATGTCTCTGTAATTGCCATGAAATTCCAGGCCCATGTTCTTAACCATGCCCCGAGTTCATCTGCCTTCCCTATTGGGCGACTGCATTGAAATAAATGCAGTTTAATAATCAGTCCCACCTCACTCTCTACTTTGTTTTTGCCTGCTCTGTCTGTTTGACTTACTCCTTTTCCCAACTGTACACACTCAGACTAATCTGTATCCTCACTATCTCACTGGGTTTTCTCCCCCCACCCATCTTAGTAGTTTAAATCCTCCCAAGCAGCTGCAGCAAATCTCCCCAATGGAATATTAGCCCCTTTCAAATTCAGGTACAATCCGCCCTTCTTATACGTGTCACTTCTACCCCAGAAGACATTCCAATGATCCAAAGATATGAATCCTTCTCTCCTGTACCAGCTCCTCAACTACACATTCATCTGCTCTATCCTATTTCTACTCTCACTAGCTTGTGGCACTGGGAATAATCTAGATATTACTACTCTTGAGGACCTAATTTTTAAATTTGTCTAACTCCCTACAGTCTCTCCACAGAATTTCATCCTTTTCTCTAACTCCAATAATACTTCAGAAGCTCAACATCATGTAGCAAAATAAAGTTTTCTTCATCAGGACCCTTCTACTTCCAAAACGCAGGAGTGTTAAATACATGTAAAAGTTAAACTGCAGCAAATAGCAAGGGCGCCTTCGCATGTGCCATCTTTCTAATAATATCTAAGAACTAGAGAGACAGACACAAAGGAACACCACCACCTGCAAGTTCCTCTCCAAGCCAAAACCATTCTGAATTTGGAAATATATCACATTCCTTAATGGACATGGTCAAAGACCTGGACGTCCCTAATAGCAGTTGTTGTACGTACACTATATGGACTGCAGCAGTAAAAGAAATGGCTCGACATCCACTCAAAGATTAACTAGGGATGGGTAATAAAGACTGGACTGGTCAGTAATGCTGTCATCCCATCAACAAATTTTTAAAATTAGATTTTTCTTCATACTTTAAAATTCACACCAAAAACATTTGTTTTACTATTAAAAGCAGACTTACTCTTCCAACTTCCACCAGATTTGTGACCATGACGATACAAACCGATTGCTCTTGCCAAACCATTCTCCAGAAATCATAAACAGTTTCATGAACTGGTCCTAGGAGGTTATGATACCATAATGATTAAATAATGCCAAAAATGATTGATTATACATGACATTCATTCACATTTTACTAAAACATTAACGTTCTACTTCACTGTTATCCAAGTAAATTTTTTTGAATGCACAATTCTGATACAGACTTTCACCAGCAGGAGTATATACTAAAAAAGTCACAGAAATGCAAACAACGGGTGAAGCCTTATTTTAAGATGGTGCATCCAGAAAATCAGCACCATTGTTGAAACATAAGGAAATGAAATTTTGGAAATCACCAACTGAAACAGAAAATGCCAAGAATAAAGCTCTGAGGTTACCTGGAAAGGGAAAAGGCAGGTTATCCCCACATCATGATGGGAAACCAGATGATAAATGTAATGTAATACCCAACCGAATGGAACAATTGACAGAATTCAATACTCAATTGTATCAAAGAGGCAATTAATGGTTTCAATGGTCCTTGCATTGCTTTTGGGTGGTGATGATTATTGGTGGATAATGTTAAAAACTAACTGTGATCAGCATTCCTGACTTACAAGTCTATCTGCTATATCCTTTCCAAACTACCCTCATGTATTTTTTAAATTTTGCTAGTCTTCACACGCTCAATTCATTCCACTCTGGTACTTGAAATCTTTCTTTTATCTTGCAGAAGCTTATTAATTTGCTGTGATGAGCACTCCTCATCCTTGTTTAATACTATTCCTCTGTCTATTGCCATGGAATATAGAATCTTTAGAATTGACATTTAGCATTTGGTATCAACACACTACAAAATTCATTTCCCTTTATATATTTTAACGCCATGTCAACACATCTTATCATCATCAATTTCCTATGTCAAAACAACCTAGCATTACCATCATCAGAGTTTCACGTCAATGTTATTCATCTCGAAACGTTCTCTGAAGACACCACCAATGTTTGTAAGGGCCAAACTCTGTAACCATGTGGTGCGATACTATAAAAATATTGCATAAGCATCTTTACACTTCAGGAGAAACTACAATGGGCTTAATCTTCTATTTTGGATAAATGTCAATTTTGGTGTATTTTACAGAGGGTTTCAACTTTGCAAGCCCCAGCAAAGCTTCTCATTACATCATTTCAAACTTGCCTCATTAACTATCTACTCTGCCTCGCTGTCTTCTAATATTAGCCGGATTCTATCATTCATCAGCCCAGAACATTTCGCCACTACCAGGATATCCCGGAATAGACCTGCCTCCCTCGTACTAATTCCAATTTTAAAAGCTATTGTGCACCCAGATGACCACTGTCAGATTGAAGCTGGTCTGCAAGGTGACTAACATTTGCCTGAGACATGGCAGGGAAATTAGCACCTGCTTTGTGGACAGAGACCTGAGGTTGCTACCCAGGTCAGTGCGGTCTCAGCTCTGTCAAGAAATGCCCAGTGTAGAAGGAGGTCATTTACCTTCTCCACTTTACCAAAGAGCCACTGCAAGCACCTTTCACCAAGGCGCATACTTTACCACACTTACTACAACATGTAACATTCTTCCTCACTCATGCTCCTACACTTCAATAACCGACATCACCAATCCTGCACATGCCCTCTGTGCTGCCTACTCACTCACTCAGAACAACACGTTACTTTTTCCAATCTGCACCAGCATGAACAGTTGTGCCAACCACTTCCACCTTCTTCAATTTCCCCCGACACCCCTTTTGGTCATTTCAAGAGAAACAATGCACAATAGGCCAGAAAATTTCAAGACAAGCTGCCCCATCTTCTGCTTCATGCCTGATAAGGAGAAGATCCTGACCATCCTGTGAGCAGGTCAAAGCGAGCTAGCTCAAAGTCAATGAGAAAACAGGCCTATCGCTGCAAGCAAAATGTCCTTACAGCAGCATTGCCATGCATGTTGGAGGAGTGTTCCAAGGTGCAGAAACATCATCTAAGTGGATCAGGGAGATACCATGATGGATCGGAGAGGCTGGCAAGTATTTGGATGCTAATAGCCATGGATGAGGGATGCATCTGGCTGATGCCCTGCACCATGCCGTGAGGCATTTGTTGCCCGGTCTCCAAGATGGTGGCCTGGTGGTGCAAGTGTTGTTAGAGTTGCGAGGGACCAGCTCTGATTTTTATGTCAGGAATTGTTGATATCTAGTTTCCTGGTTGTGGAATGGTAGGTTAGGAAGCTGCATACTGATGAGGTAAGATTCAGTGTTGGTAGGTAGAATCCCCACAATGTGGAAGTGGGCCAAATGGCCCAAGTCCACACCGACCCTCAAAAAAGCACCTCACTTTTCCACCCTCTGTAAACCTGCATTTCCCATGGCTAACCCACCTAACCTGCACATCCCTGGACACTTAGCTTGGCCAATCCACCTAAGCTGCACATCTTTGTTCATGAAGATAGTAATGAGAATGTCATCTCAATGTCTGAGAAATGCAGTTAGTTGCTTCCAAATTTGAAAAAGGCCTTGTTGGACTTCCCATGCAATGTGCCCAGATTTCCCACCAAAGCCCACACAGTGCAGATCCCTACTCAATTCAGCCCAACGTGACTATATGACAACTTCACAAATACACGAGTACAACATATTCATACCCTGCTGACAACATTCTGGGACTGAACAGTTTTGAATTTGACCTCCTAACGAAAATAATATGCAAATCCTCCAAAACGTGTGAACTCAGAAACAAAGTGCAGCTGTTCTCTCACACAATTCTATGCAGCTCACCTCATTATGTATGCACAATGTCACCATGGTGTTGCTCTTGTGCTATTTCGTGCTCATCTGAAGTATTCACCACTGCTGGGGCTTGTTGGCAGGATATTTCTGCCTCAGTTTTGCATCAGACCACTGACAGCTAGGAATATTCCTTCACAGTTGTAATGTGTGAAGAATCCTCTCAGAGATAGCCAACAGTCAAGTTGACACCCAGCCTTGCTAACAGGGACGTGAAGGACCTTGTCTCATCATTCAAGTGCTGAGTGGAAAATCACACTTTTCCCCCCATGATATTGAGAATCTCATTTTTCTGATCTTGTTATATCTTCCATGATTGGTCACTGTCCATGTCAATCAGGGGCTGGGAAAATTCCACCTCTTGTATCTATTAATAAATCTTTGAAGTATTTTTAATGATGAAACTTGTTTCAACCAAATTCTACTTAAACATGGAATTTCTATTAATGTTTCTGTCCATTTCTAACATTTGTTGGAAACTATCAGAGACAGCATTTCAAACTGAAAACAGATTGAAGAATTATTGAAGTAATTTTACGAGTGCTCCATTCAGGTTGCTTTATCAATTATTATCACCTAGTGAAATCCCAAAATGGTCTTTCGATTGGCATTACTAATAAACCTGTCGAATTTGATGACAAACTGCTGGACTTGACTTTAGCTGACTCGATGTGATGCACTGAGTTACCATAGATCAAAAACTTATAATTGAAAGCATTAGAAAAGAAAGGTTCGCTTGGATGCAGTAGCATTTTTTTTCAAAAGTGACAAGTTTAAAAACCAACACAAAATTCACGTGGATCTTTTGAAGACAACATAAATTAAATCATATTCAGTAGCTTCTCTACACTGGGAATATACAATGGAAAGATGTGAAGGATATGAAATATAAAGATGGGTTTTGGCACACTAGATAGAAATAGGTTTTGGTTTTATTAGAAAATGTGCACTTAATGAATAGATTGCTCACATGAGCATAAACTAGACAGGTCAATATTTCACACTTTCAGAGATAATACCACACTTTGTCTCGTCAATTTAAATCCATTACAATCAGCTACTAGAAACAATCTTTGTTCCATAAAAAAAAAACACTCGAGGAGGTGACTGCAAGTTCATCTAAAAACCTGCTTTGGAAACTTGCCAGAAAGTAGTCTTCATTGATAAAACCAGTTAGAGCAATTGTTTGTGTTAAACCACTCAGAAATGTGGAGAACATCAACAGAACATTCTAAGAATATTAAACCTGGAAATTCTGCTGCTGCGATGTGCACAAAGTACATTAAAATTGTTATTGGACATGAACATATGAAATAGGAGCAGAAGTAGACCATTCAACCTCTAGAATCTGCATCACCATCCAATAAGCTCATGGCTGACATGATTTTGTTTCGAATTCTATATTTTAATTTCCTGACTGAGGATCCATTCACCTCTGTCTTAAAAATGTTCCGACACCTGGCTTCACTGCATTCTGAGGCCGAATCCCCAACCATCAGAGAAAAATAATTCTCGTCAATTTTGTCATCAGAGGGCGACACCAAATTTCAAAACATTGCCCTTGTTCTTGACTGCCCCACAAGCGGAAACATCCTTTCCACAACCACCTTGTCAAGAATATTCAGAATCTTATACATGTCAATTAATCACCCCTCACTCTTCTAATCTTCAGTGCAAACCAGCCCAGCCTGTCTTCGTAACCCTTCTTCATAAGATAGCGAACTTACTGCAGCTATTAATGTGATAAGCTTCCTCTGAACTTCCTCCAATACACTTACACCCTTCCTTTAATAAGGTGACCAAAACTGCACGTAGTATGAGATGCGGTCTCAATAATGTCCTGTAAAACTGAAGTGGAACATCCTTATTTTTATGTTCAGGTCCTTTTGCAATAAAAGATAGCTTTGCATTCGCCTTCTTGATTACGTGCTGGGCCTGCATACTCACAGAATGAGATTCATGCAGTAGAACACCTAAATCCCTCCGCAAACCATGGAACTCGACATTCATGCTCCATTTAAGCAATACTCTTTTTCTTCCTGCCAAACTTTTGCTCACTCATTCAACCTCTCTCTATTCATCCATGACAACCTCATTTATTTTTGATAACATATTATTCACATCTCAGGGTATTGTCTGAGACTTTAGGTAGCATGCCTTTACTCCCCTAAATCATGGATGTAAATCGTAAGAATTTCAGGCCGTAAGCAAGGCTCCACTCATCATATTCTGCCAATCAAGATAGAAATCCATTTACATATAGTGTGTTTTCCACTGGTCAGTCAATTTGCAATCTATGTTAACCTCCTACCCTTGACACCACAAATGTTTATTTCTGCAATAACCTTCTCAAGTGCCTTCTGGAAAGTCAACTACATTACGTCCACAGGCTTCCCTTTATCCACAGCACATATGATTAATTCAAAAATCTCTAATACATTGGTTAAGTAAGATTTCGTTTTGACAAAACTATCTGAATCTAGAGAAGCAAATTTTATTTAAACTTGCAAAGCAGGGCATGTGCAACAATCACTACTTTTGATTGCATGAATATGAAAGTAACTCATCCAAAATGCCAAGTCCTCCAATGCAGTTAAAAGATGAAAATGTCAGCGCCAGAGCAAATTACATTCATTACAATACAGAATGGGCTGCCTCTTGGGTTCTGACATTCCTCAAATTTTAAAGTTGCTGTACTTAATATATGACTGTTTATAATACCATAGATGATAAACTAAGGGCCATTCACACCTAGTTCCCAGAATAATGCCGAATATGCCATCCTTCCACTTTGCATCAGATATTCCATTAATCTTAAAATGAACAACCAATAACAGATCCTCTTCATCAAAAAGATAACTTACTTCCACTTCCAAAAGGTTGTCTTTTAATATCCAATTTCAGATCATCTTTGTCACTTCTAGAGTCAACAATTCAAAATCTCACCTCGTCAACTTACTATTATATATTCTCTGTAAGCTTTAGTTCATGCACACATTCTATCCTGAATCAAATGTGTTTCACATTTATTCCTGTCCTCACAGAATCATCCAAACTTAATGCCTCTCTTTTGAAATTCTTCAGCCTAATGTTTGAATCCCTTTGATGTTATTGCTCCCGCGAGTTTTCACATAAGAATGGAGCAGCTTGGACCCTCAAACCTGCTCAACATTCAATAAGATCACAACTGACCTGACTCTAGTCTTGCCAACACTTTCTTGCGTAGTCTATATAGCCTAAAACACTCTTATAGTGCAACAATGGGTCGAATACAGACATAAATATATTCAAGGAATCAGTTTCCATTGCTCCTGGGATAGAGAATTCCAAAGATTGATGATCTTCAGAGAAGAAATTCCTTCTCATTTCAGTCTTAAATAGAAGAGTGTTTCTTTTTAAACTGTCTTCTAGATCAGGTTCTCCACTTGGGGAAATATCCTTTCAGCATACACGCTGCCAGCATGTACCCTGCCTAGTCTTGTCAGAACTTTATGTTTCAATAACATCACTCATTATTATTCTAAACCTTTTTGAGGATTCTAAACCATTCATTAAAAGGTAAACTCTTCATCTCACGAACCAATCCTGTGAATCTTCTCTGAGCTGCCTCCAGTGCAATTTTGTTTTCTCAAATGAGGAAACCAAATCTGCACACAATACTCTAGGTGTGTTCCAACCTTACTAAGATTGGCATTATTCTAAACCTTTTTGAGGATAAACTGTACCAGATAAACCATTCATTAAAAGGTAAATTCTTCATCTCACGAACCAATCCAGTGAATCTTCTCTGAGCTGCCTCCAGTGCAATTTTGTTTTCTCAAATGAGGAAACCAAATCTGCACACAATACTCTAGGTGTGTTCCAACCTTACTAAGATTGGCAAGGTGGCTCAGTGGTTAGCCCTGCTACTCACCTCGCCAGGGACTCAGGTTCGATTCCAGTCTCGGGAGACTGTCTGCGTGGAGTTTGTAAGTTCTCCTTGTGTCTGTGTGGGTTTCCTCCGGTGCTCTGGTTTCCCCCCACAGTCCAAAGATGTGCAGCTTAGGTGAAATGGCCATGCTAAATTGCCCATAGTGTTTAGGGACGTATAGATTAGAGAAAAATGTAGAGTAATAAGGTACGGGAAAGGGTCTGGGTGAGTTACTCTTCAGAGTGTCGGTGTAGACTTGTTGGGCTGAATGGCCTGCTTCCACACTGTAGGGATTCTAATTAAAAATTCTGATTAAATTATCATCCTCTCCTCTGTCTCCTATATGTTCCTCTTTCCCAGATGCTATTCCCTGAAATTCGATCCCAAAATTTGCCTCTGAACCACTTTTCTCCCTGACTCCCCTGAATTTTCATCCTTTTGTTTTAGACTTTGGATACCCCTTGTTACTTTCCTTCTTTTGCTTGGAACCTTCCCCCTCCCCATCCTTCCAGATATTCCTTTCTAAATGTTGTTACAAATGTGAACGGGCTGCAGTTTCTATAAAACTACCACGGATTATGAGTGCACTGGAGTTTGTCATTACACATGTTTGTATTTCATCCAGGCCTCTATCCCTCATTTACAATTTGAAGTTTATAATTTCCAGGATTCGTGTATTAACTGCAGTTTCTAGAACAAACTTAGGGCTGCAACATTAGATCACAAGACTGTTCTCATTATTTCGTCATTAAATTCTAAATTGTACTTAAGTTACAATCTATTACTTCATGCAAGATTCTTACCTTGTGTGGCTATATAATGACTTGGTCTGTGATACCCCTACAAAGGAAAAAAGTATCATAAATTTACATCAGCAAGAAAGAGGATTGATCTGGTCTCTACGAGTCCTACTTAAAAAAATGTACAATATCAAAATCTGTCATTGACAATGATTTAATGAATTAACAGTAACTTCACTACCATGCCTAAAAGCACCAAAATGTTAAAGGTCAGTGTGTTGAAGTGAATTTCAGCAAGTTATAAAGACTGAAGCCAATTTAGGAATCAGAATTTAAACATTTGCTGTAATTGATCACAAACAGATTTGTATTGAAAGAATTATTTGGATTTGAAGCAGGATAAAACTGAACTGCAATGATAGTGTTGCAAAATAATAGTCAGGTTTACACTTGTATCTTTTTTTGCTCAACTTCTTATAATAGCGCAGGTTAACAGCAGTTCAGTGACCTTATACAGTATGGTACTTGTGAACATTTTTCTCGTAACACATATATGTATGGCTTATTATACACAACAGAAATGACTGATTAAACACAACAATGGTATGTTTATATTGAAACAGCATGTTTGTCATCATGTATAATGTGATTTATCAGAATTTAATCCCCTCATTAAAAAGGTGATTAAAATGCACAAATAAATCAAGTGAAGAAAGGAAGAAAATACTGTAATTAACATAAAATGAATCAAAGCACAAGAGATGTTTGCAAATAATAAAACTACAATAATCTTCAAAAAGGTGCACCTTCAGGATTGCCATGAAGTAGTTTGATTTTACAGCAAAAGGAGTGCTGTAATATTAATTTAGAGTCAGGCAGACGTAGCATTGAACGGTTGCTGGCAGGGTGAGACTTAACCACATTTTAAAAATTCTCTTGGATCCTGGAAACATTTTTTCAAATATATCCGACTTCAGCACAAATAGTTATGAGCAGACAAGCTCTTGTCTACATTCTTTAAGTATTTTGTTTGATTTTAACTCTATTGTATTCTGGTTAGGGATCTTAAAGCAGTCATCTCTGGCTGAAATCTATGCCACAGTCATGAATCTCAGAACTGTAGCTGTTAATTTTTGTTTGATACAGGGAATGGAAGTAATAGAAGAGCAAAAGAATATACTAAGAAAAATACTTTTCTGAAATTGCCTAAACATGAAATTTAAATGTAAGTTGAATGTGGGATCTGTTTTAGGGCATTAACAGCTGTAGATTTTTTTTGAACAATGGCATTCTTATTTTTAGAAGGGATAACGTTGAAACATCTAGTTAACGTGGTCATGATATCTTGCTTATTTTGATATTTCAAATTCGTTTCTATTTAGATTACTGCAGAGAATATCATGGTGACTCAAATTATTAACAACATCTGTGCTGAAAACAATCTACACAGTAAGTATTTCATTGACAAGTTGTACGTGTAAGCATAAATCATACCCACGTAGGAAAACTTTGAAAGTTTCATGGAAATCTATTAAAATGCTTTTGTAATTATTAAATTATGGGATACAGAAACAAAAAGGAGCCGCAATGAAAGTCGACAAGATAATGTTCACAGGAAACAAAAGGTCTTTCTTTACAAGCAGCGAGGAGGTATTAGAGAATGCAATTAAAATTGCACTTCGATTACATTCTTTTTTTTATAAATGGACTTAAATTTGGAATTCTATTGTTACTAAAAAATCTTGGTGCAAGTTTATTTAAGTGACAAAATGCAGTGTTAATTTAGATTAGATTCATATTTATGATCAGTGGCCAGTGGAAAAACTGTGGCACTGAAATGAGTTAACAGTATTAATTCTGTTTTAACCAGTTGTCCAGATAACAATTATGATTTCAAAATTAATATGTACATTAAAGTACAAGGGAGATGAAAAAATGTTCAGGAGTACATTGCAATATTTTGTATTGACGTAGTTTTTGTTTTTACATCCCTCTATATTCTTAGACCTTAAGATGGCACGGTACTGTTTCTTTTTTTAAAAAAAGAGGCAGAATGCTTTACTCAGTCGCCTATTTCTTAGATGTGTGTGTGTTTGGTCTTCAGGGCAATAATAAGTGTAGATATTTGAGAACTTGAGGTAGACTGAGAATCTGGGCATTTCAAGCCAATTATACACAAATTTACATTTACACAATGACCATGAAAGAAAACAACAGTTTCTAATATGTTCTATTTGTCAAATTAAGAAATTTGGTAAATTTTGAAATATCACAGATCCTAAAATTTTAGCCACCTTATACAGTTTTATAAACATACAGCTAGTAATTTCACCTCAAACATGAGCACTAAACAAAGTTCTAAAGAGATCAGATAACCATAAAATATATATAATGATGACTAACTGACATGCAGGAGTTCACCTGTTTGTTCTCTTCACAGTGTATGCTTTTAGGCAGCGTTTCTTTAGTGTCTTGCAGTTTAAACAACTTTCAACTTTAGCTCTTAGAATTTTAATAATCAAATAAAGCTGCTGCTTAAAGTGCAGCCACTAGTGAACAGTTATTTTGTTTATTTCCATGTAATGTACTTCAAAAGCTGATTTTCCCCATCATAAGCTAACTCACAATATAGACCAAATTGGTTTAAATCAGTAAGATTATTATGTATTTTACATGATGGTTTCTTCAAAATAGCAGACAATAATGTCATGGATAAATGCTATTACTACTCGAAATTACAGAAGATGTTTTAAAAATCAGAACGTATTTTATGAAGAGAATCAAATGGGTTTGCTCAGCTATGTACTGCTTACTTTAGTAACATGTTGATATATTAAATGAATTGGTATTAAAATGAAGACAATCTAGCTTTTTCAGTGTGATACTTACATCCCTGTACAGCCATATCTACAGCCCAAACCAAAGCCAGATGTGAAAGAAAAGCACAACAGTGTCAGTGAGTGCCAACAAATTTAATATACAAGGTGCAAATTTGCACCAGCAGCAATCTTTAGACAGAACACAGGAAAAAAAAATCAAATGTTAAGATATTGTAGAGCTGGGAAATATAACTTACGTCAATATAATTTGCATTAATGTAATCTGATGTTGAATCATCCTCCAGGGGCTGCAAAATGACTCTGGAGTGGTCATCTATGGGAAACAGAATAAACACACAATTTATTGTCATTTCAGTTATTAATACACAATACAAAATCATAAATTAATTTATTCAAAAACTGACAATATGTGAAAGTGATCTTGGTGAGGACATCAAATTTTCGAAATGCAGCTGGGTGCTCTAATTTTATTTTCAGAAACATGACAAAATGTAAAAACTGAACAGTATCTTCACAAAAAAAAAATTATATTTCATAGCAAGGATTGTTTCAACTAATAATTTTCCTTCCCTGCATGGATACAACAATACAGGACTCCTTGAAACTCTGGATTTTCAATATTATACATGCTACAAGAGCGCTACAAATTGCTGAACATCAGGAACTAGAGAAGATTTCACTGAAAATTTTGCTCCTTGGAGAATCTTATTATATGCTACAGTTCTGATTGATTATTAGTGAAAACTAGAAAGAGTAGTTCAAAAAGTAATTACAATTTTATATCAGTATTAATGCTAACATATAATTAAATTATGCAGTAAAAATACTTTGCTCATTTGGCTCATTGGTCACTTCTGCCAGATATTCATACATTCAACTATCACCCAAACAACTTCACAAAGAAATTGGCAAGGGGGAAGAATTTTAAATCTCTGACACACAGCAAATTTTATATCCTTGTTTAAGTACAGAAAGAATACGATATCATGCTCCAGGATTCAAAGGGAACTCAGGACAGTGGTAAGGCTCCAAATCAGAATCCCTGATCTGCTCCTCTCTCAATCACGAACACAGTTTTAAACTGGGAGCGTGAGATCACAAACTCTTCTCAAAATTTTTCAGTCTTTTCACAGTGTGAGTTAACCTCTGGCACCCATAACACAGAATTAATGAACAATTAATTACTGGTAAAACCAGAGGCAGTTAGCATGGCTTTATAATGGACAGCTCTATTTATACTGACCAATTATTTTTTAAGAGACGAACACATGTTACAGTGAACGGTGGACATCATAGACACAGATTCTCATGCATTGCTTGATAAGATGCTTCATAAAAAGATGTTGCAAAAATCAAGGCACTTGATAATAAAATAAGGGTAGTAAAATAAATAGAACATAGCTAGAAAAAAAACAAGCTTGACTTTGAAACATTCAAAAGATTGTTGAATGTTAGACATGTTGCCCTTCTATAGAATAACCTGACGAAATTTAGATGAAAAGTTACACTTCACGAATAAGACTGCAATAAAACAAAATGTTGGCCATAGCTGCTTATAGAACAACTCACAAGCTATAATATTTCCATAACGATTTTTAGTTCTGTTCTGGTCCTTCTTGGCAATGTCCCAGGAAGCAGACTGCCCCTCAAAGAAACTCTGCAAAAGAACAGGCATTTTTTGTTGAGCAATTATCTTTGTTTTTATTAAAGTCAACTGATCAAAATTTAATAAGTCCATCTTATTAATGTCTTATCGACTGAAATTCACTGTAATAGCTTCGTTATTTTAACCTAGTGAGAATAATCTGAAAGTTTACACATAATGAGCAGAGACAATTTGTTATATTTACACCCATCTACAAATATTTTGAATGAAAATAACATGGGGTGCCCTTTTTTGAATTCAAAAAGATATCTGGAAGTTCAGATTATCTTCTGTAACCTTCAGGGCTATGGATCAAGTAGTAGAAAGGAGCATTAGGCTGGATCACTCTCTTTCTGGATGCACAGATACAATGTGCTGAGTAGCCTTCTTTAATCTAAGGAGGCTTTTATGTCTCTAAATGCTCAAGATTTAAAGATCATACATTTTATGAAATATTACCAGACAATTTAAGAAAATAAATTATTTAAAAGTCATAGTTCAATTTTTTTTTCTGTGGAACTCAACTGCCATAAATATAATGGCCCACTGTATGGCCTCATCTCTATTTTTCTAGCTCACAATAAAATGCATACAGGAAGATGCACACAAACAAATTTCTACAGGAAACGTTGCCAGCAAAACCACAACTACTGGCTTAATGGTTAGAACTATCTGCATTGTTTTCAGTAACATAACCTTGAAGTTTGACTTGTTAAGATGACAAAAAGCTAACAATTAAGCAATAAATTCATAAAAAGAACATGAAAAACAATAGAGCAGAATTTATACTGATGCCTGGTGTTATAGCTAACGAATACATTGCTTTTCTAGGAAAAAATAAATGTCAATTGCTATATTTAAATCTACTCTCAGCATACTTCATTTCACTTCTCATGAATCCTAAACATCCTGGTGCAAAAGAGCATAATTACACAATATGTTTGCTAATTTGTTGTTGAATGAGTCATAAACCTAACACATTGTCTGAAGGGATAAGACAATAAGATATAAAAATGCAATCAGGCCACTCGGCCCATCACGTCTATCTTCCATTTGATTATGGTTGATATGATTCTCAGCCCAATTTTCCTGCCTTCTCCCCGTAACCCTTGATCCCCATACAAATCAAGAAGTTATTTACCTCTGTCTCACATTACACCCAGTGACCTGGCCTTCACAGCCTTCTGAAGCAATTAGTTTCACAGATTAAACATTCTCTGGAGGAAGAAACTCATTGCAGTTCAAAAGGTTCATACCTCCAACCTCAGAGTGTGTACTCGGGTCCTAGTCTCTCCTACTAGTGGAAACATTTTCTTCATGTCCACTCTACCCAGGCCTCTCAGTATACTGTAAGCTTAAATGAGAAACCAATGGGGCAAATTTCTCCCTTCACAGGACAGTCCAATATCCAATAAGAACCAAAGAAGACATTTACCATAATGGGTCAGGCTGACAGGATGGCCTAGTGTTTTCTGTAGCTTGATTGTGGAGCTTTGGCTGGTAATAAGTAGCTCATTGGTCTGTTGATTAGTGACCAATTATTGATGACAAAGGCCTCCTGTTTTCCAAAAGGGTAACAGACTCTCAGGTAGCTGAACAGCTTGGTGTGTGAATATATTTGCAGAGACCATTGGAACTCTGGAAGAGAGGGAGCTATGTAGTAAAAGATCGCCTCATGCCTGAATATAGTGAGTTAATACCTCCCCTTTGAGTTGTTATCAGCTATTACTTTTAATGAATTAATCAAAAAGCCTTCACAGGTTGGAAACAGTCACTCTGTGACTCTTGCAAACAAGTATCCATATATGGAGAAGCAAGATCCAAAAAACAGCATTCTGATCAGCACAAGAATCATCTCAGCAAATCTTGTGATCAGGGACCAATTTGTGGTCTATGCTCTGCCTGTAACACCCACTTGTTTTCCCTGTCTGTGTCAGTCTGCAGGGGTGTAGAGAGGGGCTTTTGCAAGGAGATTAGAACTTTCACTAGTAGCACATATTAGCAGTTCATAATTGTTTATCTGTATTTACTTGTAGTAAAGAGTTATTGTAAAGTATGGAATTGGATCATGCTTTGGAGTCATAGAGTTTTGGAGACGTACAGCACAGAAACAGACTTTTTGGTCCAACTTGTCCATGTTGACCAGATATCCTAAATTAATCTAGTCCCATTTGCCAGCATTTCGCCCATATTCCTCTAAATCCTTCCTATTCATATACCCATCCAGATGCTTTTTAAATGTTGTAATTGTACCAGCCTCCACCACTTCCTCTGGCAGCTCATTCCATACATTCACCACCCTCTGTGCGAAAATGTTTCCCCATAGGTCTCTTTTAAATCTTTCCCCTCTAACCTCAAACCCACACCCACTAGTTTTGGACTCCCCCATCCCAAAGAAAAACCTTTGTCTATTTACCCTATCCATATCCCCTCATGATTTTGTAAACTTCTATAAGGTAATCCTCAGCCCCCGATGCTCCAGAGAAAATAGCCACAGCCTATGCAGTCTCTCCCAACAGCTCAAACCCTCCAACCCTGACAACATCCTGACGAATCTTTTCTGAACCCTTTCAGTCCGTTAATTTGGGTCTAAAGGACATGTAAATTGGGGAATTTTACAAAGTATTTCATTTTTTGACAATTCTGGAAATAGCAGGACTTGATTTCCAGTATTCATCTGCAGTCAGGAGCAACAGTAAAAGCCTGACAAGATGGTGGTCAACCTCATGCCACCAGAGCATCTGATATTGTTAAGCCGCTTATACTCCCCTCCTAATTACACTCCATCTCCTTAAATATTCACAGCTTATGGACACAGAGGGAGGGTGAGGAATCACAGAAATGTTTCTTCAGGATACAAATCCCAATTTGGCTCGGATCTTACTTGTGATTTGACTGATATGCGGACCAGACTTGAAGGACTGAACACTCATGTCTCTATTTTTAATGTTTGCTTCTCAGTACGTGGAGGTAGGTGTTAATAAAGTAAACTAGTCGAATCTGATGAAATCCATAGGTCTGAGCTATCGGAATAAAGTTGCCCAAAGATCCAAACCACTGGGAATCTAGTTCACCTTCAGGAAAACTGAAAACTAAAACCTGAAAAGACATATCTTATATGGACCACAACAAGCGATTGTTGCATGTCAGCTTTTTTGTTCGGAAGAAGCAAGTTACAGGCAATGTAGTTCAACTTCCAGAATATTAAGGTCTTCAGATCACTTACAAGTTTAATTAACTCCACGGAACTTGAAAAGATATCAAGCCAAACCCCAAATCATTAACAGATGTTTCAGTATTGTGAAATTAAAATTGGATAATTTAGTTTTCAATGTGAATAAATAGTAATTTTGGAGTTAGGTATCGTTACATACTGGGTTCTGACCTTGCTAGTGCCTGTTTCATAAGAGAATCTCAGTTTCAAGTTGCACATCATCTCACAATGCAGACATTTATGATTATTTTCTAATTCTCTTACCTCATATTCCTCTTTGAAACCATAGCCCTCTGATGTTTTCATCAAGTTAATATGCTGTAGCAAGTCTGCAACACGAATAGCTGGATGGAGCTGGCCAGTTTGGTATGGAGACTCTGTGGGTTCACAGTGATAACGGGGAACATCTAATAACCTGCTCGATTCCGCTGAGACAGTGTGGTTTTCATCTGTGGAAACAAGGATAATTTTTAAATACACAACTTCTCTATATACAAGATCCAATACTCAAGATGTATTGTGCAATTTGAAACATGCCCATTTGTTGTATGACACAAAGGAAAACACCTTTCTGAAATACAAGTTAGTTTCAGATGGAAACATTTTAAGTCTTAATTCACTTGACTCCTTCATGTGCAAAATTTGACAGTTGTAACGTTGTAAGTCAATTAATCCAGAACCCAACTTCCTAACCTTATTTTATAATGTAAAGTTCTGAAGGAATTAACTTGCATGTCACATTCAGCTCCACCCAATTTGCTAATGTCACACATAGTCTGTGGCAGAGATAAACTCTACACTCACCTTTGTCGGGAGCAGATGTATTCTGTAAAGCTCCCAAGAATCGTAGTAATTGTACCTGACTAGAAATATCATTGTTATGTATTGCTACCATGTAATAAACCATCTTGCTAACTAAAAACAGTGTCTCTTCTGTGAAGACTCTGCTGTAATACATCCTCTACAACTGGTCATTAGATCGGCTCGAGACAACGGATTGGTGACAGCTAACAAGCTCAAACAACCTTACTCAGAACCATATATTTGCATAGGTGTTGATACCATGAGGAGGCAATCAGGTGATACCATAGACTCTTGGCTGGAAGAGGTCAATGCCCAGATGAACAAAATGCCTCAATGAGTTCTATTATATTGGCTTTACAATGAGTTCTATTATATTGACATATTAACATTTTTCAACATACTAGAAGTTAGAATTCATGTACTCTTGGCAAATGAACAAGGGTTGAATATGAAAATGTGTATTTTCACTATTGGCATGTTTCATTCAATTCATTTCTATTTCTGTTAAAAGAAATTGTGGTTCAACGTAATCATTAAACACAAAAATTATATAACATTTCCAACAAACTAATGCTGTGAATTCAAGATTCTCTTTCCTAATATGTCTATCTGAATATCGACCAAAATGATTATTCCAAACAGTTTTCTTCAGATACTGTGCTTGCACATGCCATCCATGGGTTGACAATCCCACCTTTGAAAACAGAACTCATTGACAAACATACATTTGCCTATATCACAGTATATATCCTGCGTAAACTATAACTGCAAAACAAAACACTCACCAGCAATGGGTACTTTGTGGAATTGAGCAGCAAGGAGAAAATACACGATTAACATTTAAATACATATATTTTGAAAAAGCTTAAATGCATCAAAATATACAGATTGAAATTAACACGTAATTCTAACATGCACCATACTTGTTGCTTGACATGTTTAAAACATTTTCATGTCCCAAAACCCCAAATTTATTCCAAACCTGATCGAGATTTGTTTGGTTCAGCAGTTAGTTTCTGAAAGGACAAATGCCAAGTCACAAGTAAAATAAACTATCTCCAGAATCACATTATATTATTAGAACTGCTTTCCTCTGTTAGAGTGAGGGGAATTTAGACTATGACAAGTCAAGCATTTTTGTTTTTTAAAAAAATCTTCTAATATGATTAAGATCTTGCCCTGAATTCAGTTGCATCCCATTTCCTTTTGCATTTACTGTTCAAATATAATCCTAATTTTACTTTCTGCATTGTGTGTCACCAACAGAAAATGTGCAATATGCAACCACAAAATGACAACACTAGGGAGGTCAAAGCAGAGCCACACAAATAAAACCAATTACAATTTTTGCCATGCTCAACATAGACACAGCTTGTGTACCTCACACAACAATGCACATTAAATGGAACTGCAAAACATTTGCAAAACATTAAGATAAAATCTTAAGATAGTTTGACAGAAAAAATAATAATTTTCCAAACCATTATTCAAGTAAGGATTAACTGCACAAATTATTTTGCTGTTCAATTCAACAGAGGGCTGAATAAGTGTAATACAGTCAAAAGCACATCAATGCAGGAAGTCATTAGGCCTAACAAGACCACACACATTATAATATGATCAATCACAAGGTTGCTTTGATGTTTTTTGCCATTATTGCTACACAATCAAATTATCATCATCTATTTTGGAGCACACCTTAAAATTATTAATGTCCAGCTACAGAAAAAGTAAACTGATTCCTTCTGGAATTTGAGACTTTTGGAGTGAAAAATAATATCAGGAAATTAACTTCTCTTACAAGGAGAAAAAGATTCCACAATTCTCATCATTAACCTGGAAAAATAGGTCAGTAAAAGTGATTTAGAAGCACATCACATCCATGTGCTTAAATATATTTATTTTTCAGTATTAATGGAGTTGTGCACTTGTAAAATTAACATGTTTACAGATCTGCAAGGGCTCACCAGATTACTCATGTTAATAAAGAGAAATTTCTACATGTCTAGGGAGTTCAGATATTCAGTGGCAAATGTACTGCCTACTTTTCTTAATTTATTTACTTTAAGGGAGCTTTGAAAGCTAGTCTTCATGATTTCATACAGTGGAATATTATTGATGGACAGACAGATCACCCAGTCTCCAGGTGGAATTGTAGGTGGAGCTGTTCTGAGCGAGTAAATAAAATGCCATGAAACTAAGTTGGAATGGCTTCCTGGTGGAATCTTGCTGCTGGGCAATTTGGCCAGTGGTATGATTGCAACTGTAGTGGCTGCCTGTCTCAGGCCGAGGAAGGTACTTAAATAAATAAGGGCCCTTGAAGCTGACTGTTAGCAGGATGGAACTGTTGATGCTCGAATCCAAAGTAGACAGACAGGAGGCTGGAAGAACACAGCAAGCCAGGCAGCATGCGAACAGGCAGCCTCCCAAAAGGCTGGGGTCATTAGTGCCAGAGGTTAATTGGATGAAATTCAGGACTACAGATTTTGGAGACTAAGAGTCGAGAGTGTGGTGCTGGAAAACCACAGCAGGTCAGGCAGCATTCGAGGAGCAGGAGAATTGACGTTTCGAGCAAAAGCCCTTCATCGGGAATGAGGCTGTGAGCCAAGGGGGTGGTGAGATAAATGGGAGGGAGCGGGGCCGGGGGGAATGTGGTTGAGAGTGCAATGGGTAGATGAAGGTTGGGGTAAAGGTGATAGGAGAGGAGGGTGGAGCAGGTAGGTGGGAAGGAAGATGGACAGGTAACACAGGTTATGAGGTTGGTGCCGAGTTGGAAGGTTGGAACTGGGATAAGGTGGGGGGAGGGGAAATGAGGAAACTGGTGAAATTCACATTGATGCTTTGAGGTCAGAGGGTCCCGAGGCGGAAGTTGAAGTGTTCTTCCTCCAGATGTCAGATGTAAGGAATGGAAGTGGAGGAGGACCTGCATTTCCTTGGCAGAGTGAGAAGGGGATTTGAAGCCAGAGGCTAATTGGCCGAAGGCAGGGGCACTGGCAGTAAAATCAATTCCAGAACTGGTTTGTTCAGTATTGGCTGAGAAAAAAAAAGTTTGCTCATCTGTGAGGGAACCTCAAAATCACAGCATCCTCTCATTCTTCTTGCCAACCAATTTACAGCAACATTGGATTGAAACTATTTCACACTGGTTGATATGGGTCATAGAATATAGCATAATATATCTTTCTACTGAACCAAAGCAGCCACATGAATACTGAGGTGGCAAGAGCTGGTAAGAAGCTGGGGATTCCCAAATGGGTAATTCAACTCTTGACTCCTCGTAGACTGTAAAAGGCATAAGTCAGGAATGTGATCAAAATCTCTTCACTCTGATGAAGAGTCATTGGATTTGAAATCTTAGCTTTGTTTGCTCTTCACAGATGCTGCCAGAGCTGATGAGTGTCTCCAGCAATTTCTGCTTTTGTTTCAGATTTCCAGCATCCATGGTTCTTTGTTTCATTTTAATGGTTCTCATTTATTTTCTTGAAAATGAAATAGGAGTTGGCTTTGCAAAGGCAACTTCCTTTAGTTTATGCACAAGCTAAAATTTGACAGATAGCAAGAAACTGTATAAAAACAGGCTCAATTTCAATTAGAATTCTTTCTAACCCATCACATCTTAAAGCAAGATTCTGGTCAACTGAAATTTCTTGGATGATCTCAGTTATTGCACAAAGAGGGAAGAATGGTGGATAAAGAGTTGGAATGCATTAAACTGAGGTTGTTAATATTCAGTGGGAGTTATCCTTCACCTTAAGGTTTATTTCAGTATATCAAAACTTAATTGTGAATACACATGAAGTGTCAATTCTACCAAGATATGTACTTTCAACTCGAGCAAGACAGAAAATATCCAGTAAGGCACTGGAGATCTTTAGAGCAAACAATCTGATTGAGACAAAGCTTTGCAAATGTTTAGAGCAGGATTTACACTATACGAGCTTGAAAAGTCAGGAAATAGTACTCAGAGACATTATAGTTGTTTGGAAAGGGTACTAAAAGTAAATTTTAAAAATTGGGATAAGATCACCCTGAGGTTTGCTGTAAGTCCACAGAGAAGAAAATGTTCAAGAAGAAATTAAAAGTTTGTCGAAACTTGATTTTAAAACAAGTTTACGCCTTTGAAAAAAGATAACTTTGGTTGAATTCCTAAAGTACCCATAGGTGCTTCTAAAATCTACTGCCTGATCAAAATTTATAATTGGCACAAGTATTGCTTTCTTTTTGTCTGCTGTTACTTTTTTTCCTTTTACTTTCTCCATTATCAATCCATTATTTCCTACTGAAAAACAGCAGATCTCCTTCTCTACTCCATTAAACATTCATACAGCCACATGCTTACATAGCTATTAAACATGCAAAACAAACTAAGTCATGCATCAGTTGAGGATATAGGGTTCAGTCCTCACCTAACACAGCAGTCGGAACAAGCGGATCATTAGGCACTGTAGGAAAACATATTGCATGAAGCATACAGATCTGCATCAGTTATATTTTTAAGATATAAGCATTATATTACTTCAAATTGCTGAAATTTAGTATGAAAACCCACAGGTCAATCATCTTAGATATTCATGTTAGCTAATAAAAAAAAGACCAGGTTCTCAGCTGCTTGCATCCATTGATCACATTAAGAATTGCTCACTGCTAATATGCTGTTTCTATTAAAAAGCAGTAGCACAAAAATAAATGCAGACTTTTAATGGGATTCAGATAGATTGTCAATTACCTGGATGATTTAGAAACTAGACAGGTATGCACTGCCAGACAGATTTGCTAAAGAATTATTATGGCTGCAGTAGCATAACCAACTTTCGGTTTCAGGTTTTGTTTTAATTGCTTGAAGAAAGTGACAGAAGTGAGAAAACTCACTTTAATTTCAAGGATTCCACATTTTTGTTTTAATATTGATGCTAATAAATTAATTACATTGTTATCTTTAATTGTTGTCTTGTTGAGTAATTGATTTGTAATATCATGTAATCATTTAAAGAGATCAGATTAAACCACAATAAATATTCCGTTCGATAATATGAAGCTGCGAGATTCTCATCTACATGAAGCACCATTAATTACAATTTACTTTTCTGTAATTACAGAAACAACCATAGTGTCTGAATAGTGAGATATAGCAAGCAAGTGTCATTGTCCAATATTCCTATAATTAAGCTAGATACTTAATGCAACCACCCATATCATCTAATCATGGGACAAAACATCAGTAATGGAACTTGTTAGTAAAAACAAGCAAATGTCAATCAAATAGATCCCTTTCAAAATACAAGGCAGACTAATGCATTCCTCAATCATTAAATGCAGTTTTAATTGCAAACAAGAATGATAGAAGACTCATTCTCATTTTATACATTTTTATTAATGATGGAAAGAACATATAATATAATTGTGATTGAGATTTATAATATATTATTTGGACTCTTGGGTTCTAAAATAGAGGTAAATGGATTTTCATTTCAGTTCTATGAAGATAACTTTATTTTTAATGATCAGAAAGCATTTTTTAAACAGTGGGTCAAAATTATGTGACTCAAGTAAAATGACGAGATACATTAGGTGGTGAGATAGCTGAAGTGTTTCCTAAGTTGAGCTTTTAAAACACAGATGGAGTGGTCAGATGCAGACTCAGTTCAGAAGACCTCTACCGGCAGATGTGCAGTTCAGCAGTCTCAAAGTAGGCCAAGGCAGTGGAATTTCAGTGAATCAACCTGCGTGTGACTTGGGAAGAGACTGAGAGAATCATGTCTGATGGATATGCAGAAAGGAAATGCTTGTGACCTCAGCAGTTGAGGAAAATATTTAAGAGTGAAGAGTGACACTTCACCAAGATTGAATATCTGCAAAGGATATTGCTGAGGAAAAAGAAGTGTTGATTCTGTTTGTTGTTTCTTCAAAGATCTTTCTAAATTTTCACATAAATATATAGTTTTGTTTTTGTTTCTTTTGTGTAATAAACGCTTCATCTTTTGTTAAAAGTATATTTGCAGCTTTGTGTGAACATACTCAGTATCTGACCACCACAGTAACCAAATTGCAAAAGATAAAATACATGGACAATACCACTCTGGATTCTACCTTGACCAGGATTATCATCAGTTGAGTCATAACACAGTCTCAGAAACTGTGTTGCATTTAACTATGGGGTAAGAGCATTTATAGAACCTCTCTCCTTTCAATGACTTGTACACTTATTTTTCCACTATTGAACAGAAAGTTGGCAGGGAGGTGGGAAAAGAACTATGTAGGAGTAACATATTCAAATTAATTTCAAAGAGTAAGAGAAGATGATTTAAAAGACAATGGAATAAGAAAATGCAATTTTTAGTACTTTAACTTGAATTTTTCTTCCCCATTACTCAATTTGGTGTCCTTTTCTCTGAAGGTATGGGCTATTGTGAAGGCACCAACAGGAGTTTTGTATCTCAATCAAATAGCAACTCTTCTTATTTGTACCTTCACAGTGGCAGATAGACTATTCAACACCAGGTGACATCTCAACAAAACTTGATTCTATTCTCACCTAACATTTACATAAGCACACCATTTTTGTAGTTTGAAGGGATCAGTAGCACACATCTCATTAATTCAAAGGCACTTTAGAAAGTTTAGCTTCTCAACTTCTATGTTTACTAAGATTAACAATTTGACATGGAACTGGGACTTTAAATGTGGCTTTGGGTACAAGTAGCAGCTGGGCTGCAGAACTTTCATTTGTGTGTGGATTTTTAAAAAACTTGTCGTGAGTTGGTTATTGCTCTCCTAGCTTGAAATAGTATGAAGAAATTAAATTGACAGGGTGAGCAACATCATTTAACCTTTATGTGCACCAGTACATTTTGTTCCTGACTCTAGCACCTTTAGGACAAACCAGTTATTGCCAGTTGCACAACCACCTCACACTCGAAATGCAAAATCAAGGCCTTTGAGAAGGTCCCTGTGCTCTAACCACAGAGTCAAATGCAACACAGTTTCTGAGATTGTATTATGATTCAGCTGATGATAATCCTGGTCAAGGCAGAATCCAGAGTGTGAATGTCCATGTATTTTATTTTTGCAATTTGGTTACTGTGGTGGTCAGATACTGAGTACATTCACACAAAGTTGCAAATTTACTTTTAACTAAAATGAAACGTTTATTACACAAAACGTGCTAATACAAAATTTGAATCACATGAGATCCACGGTGAGCTGGTAAGATGAATTCAGAACTAACTTAGTTATCGAAAACAGACAGCAGCAGTGGAAAGGTTCTGACTGAAGGTCTATGACCAGGAGTGTTCTGAAGGGATCAGTGCTGAGGCCCCCGTTGTTTGTAATAAATTGATTTGGAGCAGACTGTAGATGCCCTGATTAGTACATTTGCAGACAACACAAAGATTAGGGGAGCTGTGGATATTGAAGTGGATTGACAGAAAATACAAATAGGTTTGAGATTTGAGCAGTGAAATAGAAGATGGAATTTAATCCAGACTAATGCAAGGTGATGTATTTTGAGAGCTCTAATGCAGGAGGGAAGAATACATCAAATGGCAGAACCCTGGCTAGCATCAACTTAGAGGATTGAGGCATATAGTTTCACAGTTTCCTGAAAGTGGCAACACAATGGATAAGATCATCAAGGCGGCATATGGCATGTTTGTCTCCATTAGTCAGGGCAGACAGTACAAAAATTGACAAGTCATGTTGCAGATGTATAGAACTTTAGTAGGGCAACAGTTAGAATATTGTGTACACCATACTACCAGTAGGGTATGGAGGCTTTTGAGAGGCTACAGAAATGTTTTTTTAAGGATTTTTGCCTGGTTTGTACGATATTAGCTATGAGGAGAGACTGGCCAAACTTGGTTTGCTTTCACTTAAACCTTGAAGGAAAAGGGGCGACATGATAGAGGTTAACAAATCTATGAGAAGCACAAAAAGAATCGGAGTGTTTCGCTAGGGTAGAAATCTCAATTTCTGTGGAACATAGCCTCAAGGTAAAAGGCAAGCGAGGGGGTGGCGGCAGGAGGGTTGTGTGTTAAAGGAGATGTGAGAGTCATGTGTGTTTTTTTTTACACAGAGATGTTAAGTGCCTGGAATGAGATGCCAGAGGTGGTGCTGGAGGTGGATAAAATAGAAATGTTTAAGAGGCATCTTGATAGACACATGAATAGGCAGAGAATACAGGGATAGGAATTGCATAGAAGTACAAGGTTTTTAGTTTAGAAAGGCTTTGTAGGTCAGTGCAGTCTTGTTGGGTCAAAGGGTCTGTCCCTTTGATACTGAATGTGACTGCCAGTTTGCACAGAGCACGATCTCATACATTGGATGAATTCTGCATGTGATTCTAAATATCTACCTGTGGTACTTTACTGCAATTTTATATCTGATCACCAGGATAGCATTCCGAAAGCACAGCATCCTTCCAGTACTGAAGTGAATATTAAGAAAGTAATTGCAGAACATTTGGAAAATCGTAATCTAATCAAGCAGAGTCAGCGTGGCTTCATGAAAGGGAACTCGTGTCATAGAGTCATATAGTTGTACAGCACAGAAACAGACCCTTGAGTCCAACCCATCCATGCTGACCAGACATCCTAAATTAATCTAATCCCATTTGCCAGCATTTGGCCCATATCCCTCTAAACCCTTTCGATCCATATGCCAATCGAGATGCCTTTTAAATATTGTAATTGTACCAACCTCCACCACTTCATCTGGCTGCTCATTCCTTACACGCATCACTTGGTGCGTGAAAAAGTTGCCCATTAGGTCCCTTTCAAATCTTTCTCCTCTCACCTTAAACCTATGGCCTCTAGTTTTGGACTCCACTACCCTGGGGAAAGACCTTGGTTATTCAACCCATCTGTGCCCCTAATGATTTTATAAACTTTTATAAGGTCACCCCTCAGCCTCTGATGCTCCAGGAAAAAATACTGTCCAACTAATTTATTAGAGTTTTTTTGAGTCAACTGTTTCTATTTTTAAATCAAATCATCCAACGTGCAAAGGTATGTGGGGGAAAAAAAAAGCAAGAGAAGGCATTAATTCATGGGGCTCATTTGGACAGCCAATCCAGACGAGATAGGTCAAATGGCCCAATAGGCTGATTGGGCTCCCACAGAAACGTTGATTCCTGACTGCCCTCTGAAATGGCCTAGCAAGCCCCTCAGTTGCACCTAACCACTAAAAATCCTCAAAGGCATAAATAAAACCAAACGGACCACCTGACATGAGTGAGGCACACTCCACAATTTCTGTCTTTCAGATGTGCCATTTCAACTAGATGCAAAAGATGGTATGGTTTCAGCTACATCCATTGAAGTACAAATAAAGCTCCTCAATGCTGTTTTTAAGATCTTATTGTGTACAAATTAGGTGATGCATCAGCTTCCACTGCTCTTTAAAGTGAAATCCATTGGCTTTTTAGGCCTTCAGGATATCCTAGGCATATGAATACAAATTTTTTTCTCATGTCCAACCAGAAAAGAAGAAAGGTAAATCTAATTTATCACATTTTTTCACTCTCTGTCAGATAAGATGTCATAGTAATAGGGACAACGTATTTGTGTAGCATTTAGTAACTCCGAAAATAGACTAGACATCATTCATGGCATCAACAGAAGTCAGCAAACGAGGAAATGAAAGTCGCTAACTTCACATAGTACAAGTAATGGGATTTCCTTTGCTGGAGTTCTCACTTCCCACTGGCTCACCAGTGAATTGAGTTGGAAATTGGTAGACTGCAGGGGGGGCTTGGGGTTATGTGCTCAGGGAAGGTAGGTTGTTGGACCTTTGAAGCATAAGGAGTATATACTGGTCAGCTTCAATGGGAATTTGGGGGTCCTAGACACCCACTGTCAATGGCAAACAGGCTTTTGACTTTCTGGTTGTTGCAGCAATTGGGCATCAGACATCGGAACTTAATTTTACCTGTGCATACAGTCATACAGCACGGAAACAGAACCTTTCGTCCTACTTGTTCACACCAACCACTTTTCCCAAACTAGACTAATCCCCCTTGTCTCCATTTGGCCCATATCCATCTAAGCCTTACCTATTCACGTACTTATCCAAATGCCTTTTAAATATTGTAATTGTACCTGCATCTACCAATTCCTCTGGCAGTTCATTCCACATACAAACCACCCTCTATATGTCCCTTTTAAATCTTTCTCCTCTCACCTTAAAAAATGCCCCCTAGTTTTGAACTCCCTCATCCTAGGGAAAAGACCTTTGTCATTCACTTTACCCATGCTCCTCATGATCATATAAATCTCTATAAGGTTACCCCTCAGCCTCCAATGCTCCTGTGAAAAAGGTTCAAGCCTATCCAGCCTCTCCACGGAACTCAAACCCTTTAATCCCGTAACATGGTGGTAAATCACATGTTAAAGTAGTCCCATCCTGCCAATTGCTGGGTCGGTGCTGGAATACGCAATCCTGGTCTACACATCAGAATCATGACCTGGGAAGGTCATGATTCCCAATATTCATGTTGCCTGAAATCTGACCCCTTGATTTGACTCCACTCGATTTTCTGAATTTGCCAGATTGGTAAGATACCTAATGTAACTGGCCTCACTTTTCAGCCGACGTAACTATATTTTTTGAGAATTCATGAGTGCTCGTCTAGTCTTTTGCTAACTGAACATTAATGTTGTTTTTCGTGCTTCTTAAAAAATACATGTCTATACCTTTTATCGTTTTAAATGCCCTGAGGTGATCTCCATCTAACTTTTCAAAGATGTGTTTTACAACAATAATAGTGAAACATATAATACTTACATCTAGGACTGAAGTTGTGAGAGTCCATAAAATTGATCGACAGTGGCTCATCAGCATGAAGTGTGCTTTGATCAGCGTAGCTCCTGTCCATTGCATTCACCATATGAGTCATCTCTTGGCGAGCATTCCCTACTGCGTCCTTACGTTTCTTTGCAAGCTTACTGCAATCCACAAAAGCAAATAATTAAACAGCTTTTATGCACAGTTTCAATATGGTAAATATTTAGGTTTAACACAAAGACTTGATATACTTTGTGAGATAAGGAAACTTTTATAGAGGAAACTACATTTCAAAAAAACAGCAAAGTCCAATGACTATCTATCTAATTAGTTGCCAAGTGCTTTCGATGTTCTGCGGTCATAAGAAAAAGACTTGCATATATCTTTTGCAGAAATATGATTATATTCAATTGATCTGTTTCTGTGATTAAGGGATACACATTGGCCAGAAGACGAGAGGATACTTCCCTTTTTTAAGAAAATAGTGTGACAGGGTCATTTACTCTACCTGAGGGTGGACCGGAGCTCTTTAACATCTCGTGAAAGACAGCACTTCTGATAGTGCAACGCTCTCTCAGTATATCATTGGAGTTTTAAACATATTTTGAGTTAACATGCTGGATTGGGGCTTGAACCCTTAACCTTCTGACTCGAGGGAGCAAAATGTTACCCATTGAGCCACAGCTAACAATGGAAGGAACTGTTTAAATACTAGTCTGCATTTATTTTTCAATTGCATGATAAAAGAATTCAATTACTGCTCAGATGTTTTACACAGTGAATTGCTTATCAACAAAGTAACTTGTTTTTCCAAATTTCACAGCATGTGAATTTTCACAAATTTCACAGCATTAGCACTGGTGAGCGTAATCTTTTTGCAAATGATACAAAACCACAACTCCAAAATTGCATATCTAAAGGGTTAATTTACATAGCAGCACGATTAGTCCATTTAGCCTCTCAAGGCAGTACTGCTGTTTCATTACATCATGGTTGATCTGCACCTCAACACTCAGCATTTATTATATATCCCTTCATAATTTCAACAAACAAAAACGTATCAATCTCAACTTCGGTAGGGATCTAGGTCAACAAGTCCTTTGCACAAATGGAAAGACAGGAGTCAGTTACATCTGGTTATTAGAATTGGGAATGGTGTGGCCACTTATTGTCCAGTTCGTTTATGTTTTAAAGATCTTTGATTTTGAGCTAAATTGAGCAAAGACCGCCCAAAGACCACCATTAGATCTTAAATTTCTGCCATGCAATAAATAGATATCTAAATTTTAGTTCCATGAAATTATTTCAAATGAAATCTGTTTCTTTTTCAACAAATTATCAGATTTTACTTTAATATGAAAAATGTGTGGAATATAATTTCTGTAATTTTGACAGCTTCCAATGCTGGTTGTGATTTCATTTGTGGGCAGTAGGAAATTTTATGTTGACGCTGGTTGCTGTTTGACAGTGCCCATCAGTGATCTAATTAATGGAGTGAGTGATTTGATTAATGAATGATAAATGTGATTCTATAAACAAGTTAACTCCCTTGGAGATTATGAGTCTGCTAAGCTAACATACAATTGGTGTCATTTGTATGGATCCACAAGATTATTTTGGATAATGACAGGGCTTGAACAGAATAATTTTACAATTGTAACTATCAGCTTAAAAGTATGACTTCTTCATGCATTTCTTTACCATTTTACAAACTGATCAGCTATTTTTGTAAACTATCATTCAAGCAATCAAACATTATGTGTGGGATAATGGAAACTTTACAAAGTGTTGTAGAGGGCATTATTCACAATAAAACACTCAGATTACATCAATGTACATTGTTCAAACTAAAATAAATGACAGTTCCTCAGATCTTTCATTGATTTTTGCACTTCACACTTAGCATACACTAAAATAACAGATGTCAAGGGTAAGAGGCCAAATTCATAAGCTTTGACACAAAAACCAAAAGACAATACAATGATATCTATATGCATGTCAAGATTTCAAATGAAAATTTATTTTCAGTAATTCAATTCTCTGTTCAAACTACTGACAATCTCTCTGCAGGACTCCAGAGAACATGTGGCATATTTCAATTGCACTGTTTTGTTTCCAGCCAAGTACTTCCTATGCATCCTCTCCCCAGACAAAACAAAACAATTTAGTATCTATTTGAGATTGAATGAGAGCAGCCAGTTTTCATTATTTAACAAAACAAAACTCTTAAATGGAAAAGCTGAGGAACATACACAAAGCAGTGGTGCAAGCACTACAGAGGGGATAGAGAAAGAAAATCATGATGCAGATGATATTGTGAAACCAAACATGCTTTGCTGAGAAGAACCTTAAGTTTTATAATTAATTAAAGGTTGTATCAGGTCAATGTGACATATGTGAAGAGAGTTCACATGCTTTCTGATTTGATGTGCTACTTTGCTTCTCATTCTTAGTCCAGTCCCCAGCTTGGAGCAGTTTGAAGAAGAACCAAGTGCCTAAGTCTCCCTGTCAGTACACAACCTGTCCACCAACTGGTCTTGAGCTGTGCATCCTCATGACCACAATGGAAAACAGATTCCTCGTGGCTTTTACAAAATTTCTACTTTCGATAATGGTACACTCCAATTTGGATCTCAACTCAAACGGGAGCAGTTAACCTCATGTCCCATGCTCAATCTGTTATAGAAGCTCAAAGTTCACTTCATAGAGAATCTGGATGCCATCAGCTGAAACCTTCAGTCAGAACATCTTTACCTACTGGGAGATTTCAATATAAGAGTGACCTTAAGACCTTCTGTCTCAAGCAACCTCGTCTGGAAAAAAATGAGAATGGGCAGATATTACTTGAGCTTTGGTATCACCACAAGTTTTGTGTAGCTGATACTTCCTTCCAGAACAAATCATTTCTCTCCCTGCTGTCTCAGATGTATCCATGACATCTCTTATCAGAAGAATACCACAAACTTAGAGGTACCAGAATGTGCCAGTTCCATTAGTACATACTTGTTGCTCAGCTATGATGTCTGCACTCACTTGACCACATTCTCTGAATGTATGATGACCATATATCTAAAGAATTCTCTATACTGAATTGGCCATGGGTGTCACAATCTACTTGACAACCTTACCTTCACTACAAAGACAACTACAGTTGTTGATGGCCTTGATCTCTAGAAACTGACTAGTTGGAAGTATGTCTAAAGAACAGAGCAGAAATAAAAAAGGGCAGATGGTCATTAATCGAGCCCAGAGGAAACAGAGGTCAACAAATCATGCATCTTCTTAGCCTAGTTTCTTCCTCAGCAGCAAAGACGCCACCACTGGGATACAAACCCTCAGCCTCTGAGATGGAAGGCTGCTATTGATAAAGATTTTTGAGCAGTATTTGTTTGATGGAACCTATTGAATCTTTATTTTGCTTGTGCAGTGTTTTGCTAACTTGTAAAATTCTTGATGTTGAGGACAGCATAATTTTATAATTCCCCAATAAATCTTTAGTTCTCTTTTCCCATTCTATTTTAAACATTAGCCTGTTGGAAGGTCACTACTGAGTCTACGTTTGAACACTCAGAATGACCATATTTCATGAGGAAATTCCCCACTGTCATTGACTTGTAAATTGCTTCCATTACTTTAAAAGTATTTATGCGCACCATGTAAAATTAAGCATTACACTGTGCGCTGACAAGAGTAAGTCATCGCATTTATTAGAGTTTGTTGTCATAAAAATGTCATTCAGTAAAGTTAACAGTTCTTAATGAGGTACAAGTGGCGACCCTGCCATTTTATACACATTGACATTAAATGTTGATTGCAGCTGAAACAGAGCAGTTATGAGACTGATTCTAATTAAATGATCAATGAGTGGATCATTTTGACATTTTGGACTGAAATAATGTAAAATTGATGTTTCAAGTTAAATTTCAACTCTAAAAAATCCAAATTATTTGTCAACTACTGATACTTATTGAACTTGCTAAAAATATTTTGGGGTCTTCACTTTTAAATTAAACTACATATTTAATAAAATAGGACCTCTTTTCTGTATATAATATTTCTTAACAGCCAATTGGATTTAGAACAGGATCATTTGTGTCAAAACTTACCATTTGTACCCAAATACCCCATTAAGTTTAAAATAACAATAGACTTGCTTCTATTGGCTACTTACAGGTAATAAGAATAAGAATAGTAGCTCCTCCTGGCAAGCAAATCAGACAGTGAAGAAAGAATTATTGGTGAATAGAAGTGTGGAATCAGTTACAATCAACAAAGCAAATGCTAGCTGTTTTTGATAATGATCATCTTTGGTTAGCATTTTACTGCAAACAAATCATGCAAAAATTAATCTTACATTTCATGCAATTAAGTGCTTGCAAATAAAATAGAAATAATGGGTACAGCATGAAAGTGGATAATTATGTTCCAGATATCAATCATTAAAGTAAATGAATAAAAAATTGATTACACATTTCTTACATGCACCATATAATGCATCAGAATTACTAATTTGTCTTTGCTATGAATCCATCTCAACAAGAGAAAAATTAAAAATACATCCACATATAAGAAAAACAATGCACATTTGAGCAGAATAACTTAAGATTCAAGTAAGCTGTTTTGCACAGAAATATTTATGTCAATGAAATAATGGGCATTCTAGATATTAAAAATAACAAAGCCACATCAATTATAGCAATGTCCTATGGATGATCATGTCAAACAAAAGGTCAATATTGATGATCAGTTGATTAGCTTGAAATTAGTCACTGACTAAAACAACGTTCTAACGATTTTGACTCAGCTGACATTTTCTAAATGAACAATCTTTTACTTCTTAATTAACCTTGCAACTGTATTGATGCATTTAAATACCACCAAAAATAATTATCATTTCTTTCTGTCGATTTTGCCAATATATAACAAATTCTTGAACAGTGAACGACAAAATTCTTAGCTATTTCTCCCCCTAATTTCTAATACTAATTTATGTTAGTCTTTAACTAATTGTAGCACATTGGTATATTCCCTAGTTGTTATGGGAAAGTTCAATATGGTCATCAGGATTTGTATGCATATATTCTAAAAATGAGTTTGACAGAAATTGATTTTTAAAAATCAACTACATGCATTGGATTGATACATATGGTGAGAACACAGACAGCCATACTTTCCAAATGGAATTTCTTGCATAAGTTGGATAGAGTATAAAATAGTTATTGTTTATGCAACTTAACATACATATTGGCTTTTCTTAAAATAAAAGATATTTATGTAAGCCAGTACAGCCACATAGAAAGGCAGATGGTCTAGTGACAAGAAGGATATAAATAGATAAATGCCTTTTGGATTCAAAAATTGGATATTTTTTAACTGGATTTTCATTGGTTTGAATATCTTATGAGGGGAAGTAGCAAATGATTGTGGCCATTGATTGCTAGTTGGATAACTAGGTGATGAAATTCAGTATATAACTAGAAGCAGCAAAGTCATTGGGGAAACGGAGAAACCTTTTCATATTTTCTAAAACAACTAGGATATTGTACAGTGAAAAACTTTATATGACAACAGAGTCAAAAGAGTCATTTACAGAAGACTTAGGTAGTTGTCTGGAATGGACAACTACACAAGGAGCAGAAATAAAGGAAGAACATGGAATTTCAGTAGACATTTCAGCAAGCAATGCCACTGCCACAATGAGTGAAATGGCTTCTTTCTATGCTCTAAACTATAGGGTTCTATGATAAAAGATTATAAAGCTAACTGATTTTCAACATAAACATTTTAGTTCAATAATCAATGAAATTAATATTGATAAGTAAAATTTACTTAATTAAGCATTAATTAACATAGTAAGCAGCATAAGGTGAATGTCTTTAAATGATGAAAATCAAATGCCAACTTGAAGTGTTTTAATGATGCAATTTGTATTACATAACTCTGGTGACACAGCAATCTTACTTTGAAATCACAGAATCAGATCAAGAAAAGGAGGCTATCAGGAAGCTCCCATATTTATGGGCTCAATTTTTTCAATCAAGAGTGAATCAAATACACTTGCCCCTGACTTGAAGAAAGTTTCCCAGTACAGTCTCTGTGGCATTCGGTTCCCCTTTCCTTATAGCAGTTTAAATTTGAACCAAATCAAACGATCTCCAGTCATGCAACAACAACGTCACCAATTAGCCAATTCCCACCAAAAAGTTCAAAGTAGCACACCATTTTATTTCAATTTTTAGGTAACAAGATAAACCGCGAATTGATTAAGATAGAAACTAATATTTTGATATTATCAAGTAATGGATTTTTTTTGTTATAACATGGAAAGTCAAAAGTCGACGATTATAAAATTACATTTACAGGGCCATTGAAAGGATTTAGCAGTAATGATGAAGCTAGCACTCCATTTATGAAGAAGGCTGAAGAAAACAAATAGCCTACTCCTCCTAATTCATTTTGAAAATCCAATTATATCTCATTCAAGATGTCAAAAATATTGAGAGGGTTTTCATTTGGAAGATTTAAAGAGTCAAAGTGAAGTATTATCAATTCACTGATTGCTTTGGGATTGCATACTAGAGGAATCTTAACAGGACAGCACTGAAGGAGCATGGATTCACTTATTCTGCATTCATGTAGACTCCTCAACTTGCTGTCAAGTCCCAACAGAGTTATGACAGAAATTACTTAGTTTTCCAACCCTAGCATCACAAATTTCAAGCCAATATGAAAGAAAATACAGAAAGGAAAATACATTGGAACAAATTTGAGCAGTGGTAGCTCATTCATTTTCCTAAGCCTCTCCATCAATCAATTAGAATAATGGCTGATGAATGTGCAACCCAATCAATGAGTTCAGGTATTATCAAAAAAAAAGCAACCAACATTATGTAATTTAAATTGGGGTGATACAATGCTCATACTGGACTGGGACTATCTACTTCACATAAAATAGAACAAGAACTAACATTTTAATAGCAGTAGAGAGTGGAAGACAAACCTAATATCCAACATATAAGGATGGTTTGTGCCAACCATTTTCATGAATTAACAACTTACTATGTTCATAACACATGCAACAACAGCACAAAGGCTTTTGTTACCCAAGTACAACATTCAAGCACATTAATGAAGCAATTAAAGTGTGTTTTCTGTAGTAGCATCCTGTTAATCAAACTCCACTGTTTATGTGATATACTTGTGAAACAAAAATCTGATTTTATGAATTATAAAGTGCTATAGTTAAATGTACTGATAATGTCAGTCTGTACTTCATATCTAAACCAATTTCTACAAGGACAACATATAACATGTCAGCCTCTCTCTTTGGAATGTAACTAATGACAGAGACTAATCACATACGCAGACAAAAACACAAGATTGCATGGACTATGAAAAACTGGATTAATGGTGATACATCTTCAGGTATGAATGGGATACACCAGAAAATTCTTGGAATGTCAAGGATTCAAACAGACGGCAGCAAACAAGTTTCTCTCACTTTCCTTTATCAAAAATTAGCAAGCCTGCTTAAGAAGGATACAAAGAAGTTACAAAATGATAAGGGTAAGTTAAGTGAGTGGGCAAAAGATACGGCAAATAGAGTAAAACGTAGAACAATGTGAAATTGTCCATTTTGGCACTAAGAAAAAAAGCATTTTATCTAAATGATGAGAAATTGAAGAGCTCTGGGATGCAAGGGGATGTGGGTGCTCTCGTGCATGAATCACAAAAGGTTAGTATGCAGGACATCAAGTACTTAGCAAAATAGCGGTGCTATCACTCATTGCAAGGAATTGAAGATTAAAATCAAAGTTGTGCTTCAATTATACAGCACAGTAGTCAGACTAAGTCTGGAGTACTGCCCACAGTGCTGGCCATCCTTATTTATGGAAGAAGGACTATGTATTGGAGACCATACAGAGATGGTTTATTAATTTACCACTCTATTACAATCTTCATCACTGTATTATAGCATGCACATCCAGGCATTGCAGAAAAATAATGCAAAATTGACACCAAGTACCCTGTATAGGTTAGGTTCAGCAAAGAGTTTAATCTGTTTTAATCTGGTGACTAAGAAACACAAGATGTGTGTGTTAAATTAAGGCCCCATTTACATTTTCAAGATTGGCAAAAACTCATAGATCCAAATAATCTTGTCGATGTATTTGGGATCGAGTCACACTCTAGAATTTGATCTCAGTTATAGAAGGTAAGCAGGTAATTTAAATTTAACTAAATGCAAGGGATAGAAAACATGTTGGGCAGGGTTTCCTGAGGTTGGGGCCAGTACCTTAAGCTGTGTTACAAACTGAAACTTTGGGTTAGTGAGCTCAGAAGCATCAGTGACCTGTGTGCAGTTCTGTTCCTCACCCCCTGACCATTTACAGATGTTTTGAATCCTGCCCTCCGCTTTCAGAAGTCTTTCAACCTCCTACCCCAGATCCTTGGTGCTCAGATGTGTAGCAACAACTTTGAATTCTTAAAACAGAATCACAATGGGAAAAAAATCTGGGAAACACTGATGGAGGGCATGTAACTATTATAGTCAATCCAATTAATTATTAGATAGATCAGCCACAATCTTACTAATGGATCAGGAATGGTGGAGCAGGCTTGATGAGCTGAATGACCTAATGGGCGGCTCCTAATTCTTACATTCATTTGTTTTTGTAGCAGGTGAAACAGAATCAAGTCTTTACAGGTTCCATACTTTTATACTATTTTCTGAAAATGCACTGAATGATGATTTAAATGATTGAAATATAAAGAAAATACTTTTCAATTATGAGTCTATGAAAACTCTGGTTTTCATAGGAAAAGCGAATTGGCTTATCTCTCAAACTGATAATGTCTGAAGCAGAACATTTGGATCTCTAGCAGCCAATTCCTCCTTTGAAGGGAAGAGCGCATACAGAAAAAAAATCCAGTTTTGATAAAGCTTGGCACTGGAAAAAGCACAGCAGGTCAGGCAGCCTCCGAGGAGCAAGTTAGTCAAAGTTTTGGGCATGACCCTTCTTCAGGGTTATCCAAGTTCCATGAAAGGAAAATGAAAACTGAAGAATCGCCTACATCTCTTTCAGATTATACAGATTTAATATCTGATGAAATTTGAAAGTTGTCCAAAGTTCTAACGAGCATACCTTATGAGGCCAGAGGCTTTAAAAAAATGAAACAAAATGCTGTAGGTTCTAAGCTGCCTCTTCACAGATAAGCAAAAACCTTGAATAAGGGGTATATGCTGCTAGGAAAAACAGTTTTGCAGAAGCTGTTATTGTGCCTCGGCCTGTTAGGGCAGAGCTGGGAAATATTTTTCATTCAGCTAATGGTGGGTTTTAACAAAAAAAAATTCAGCACTCCAAAGGAGATGGAGAACTTATAGAGGAAAAGACGTAGCATTTCAAAAAAAGTATTTCAAAAAGGTTTGCATTATAAGGAGAGGCTGGATAGGTTGGGACTTTTTTCACTGAAGCATAAGAGGCTGAGGATGACCTTATGGAGATCTATAAAATCATAAAGGGTATAGATAAGGTGAATGGCAGGCGTCTTTTCCCTAGTGTAGGGAATTCAAGACTAGACGTGAGAGGAGAAAGATTTTAAAAAAAGGGACTTTCTTTTTAAACAGAGTGGTTCGTGTGGGGAACGAACTTCCAGAGGAAGTAGTGCATGCAGGTACAGTTACAACGTTGAAAAGATATTTAGATAAGTATATGAACAAGAAATGTTTGGAAAGAGATAGATCAAGCACAGGCAGGTGGAACTGGTTTAATTTGGGATTATGTTCAGAATGGACTAGTTGATCAGAAGGGTCTGTTTCCATGCTGTATGACTCCGTAACTCTACATGGTTTACTGCAGTATGAATAGAGGTATTAGCTAATCACCTTGAAAATAACTCTTTTACTTTAGTGATCATCTGTATAACTCTCTAAGCATAACTTTGAGAGAGGTTGCAGGAAGGAGATGATTTGAATTTGTGTCTGAAGATCTTACTACCAACAAGGACTGACCATCTGTCAGTGATTGATTGTACGATTATCTTTTGCAACAGATTAGCGTACTGTTCACAAGCAATCTTTTTATAACTCACTTTAAATTGTGTGTGGACACACACACACACACACACACACACACACAGTTAAGATCCTAGACCAGACCACTAATTTATGCTATGATCTTTTGTGGAACTCATTTTTAAAGTAGACAAAAAGTCACATCTAAGTGTTTAAGAGAATAACAGCACAATATCCCATGGTTTTAAATAAACATTGAGACTCTGATGTACAAGTTACAACAATAATACAAATAACATACCAGTGTTGAAGGTTGTAACACCCAGACTGAACATGCGATGAATCAATGTGATGAATGCTTTACCAAGAGCCCAAGGTGTTGAGGACAGTATGGTAACATGGATGGAGAATGGCTAATCAAAGGGAAATTTTTAAGATGGCAAGCTATAACTGGTGAAATCTCACAGTGCTGGAGTGACAGTAATTTATTAATGACTTCGATGAAGGAAGTGAATGCACTATTGCACAAAAACAGATGGAAAATCAAATGGTGAAAATGAAATAAAGAAACTGCAGAGGGATACAGTGGGCAAAATTTGGCAGATGGAATGTAATGTGGGGAAATCAGAGGTATGGATTTTTTTCAGGAAGAATAGAAGTGGTGCATATTATTGAAAAGAAGAAAGGCTGCAGAATTTCGGGGTCCTGGTGCATAAATCGCAAAATGTTATCTGTACATATTGAATCTCTCTCTCTCTGACTTGGTCACTGTGATTGAGTACAAATTGGAGACACACTGATCCATAAGGAGGGAGATCAGCATCTGAAAAATTTATACAAGATTTTGGCAACACTTCAGAAAAATGCAGGCGCAGAATCGAGCTGGTGCGGCCAATTACATATATAATGATATGAACCTAGCTGAGAGAAGAGAATTGTGCCACAATGACATTTATAGGGTCAATATATTTCTGAACCAGAGCTTTACGTTTTCTAATAAATGAAGAGGGATAGGCAACCTGTACTGCAGTGAGTCTGGCGTCAGGGTAATTTGAATGTTAGCAATGAAATGAAGGTTTAGATTAGGTAGCTTTACTGAAAAGAAGATGCAATGTATAAACAGAAGCAGAGGCCTTAAATATTGAGGCCTTAAATATTTTAAGGTAGAGGTAGGTAGATTCTAGTTAGGCAAGGGATTAAAAAGCTATTAGAGATAGGTGGAATTCTAGACTAGAGGTGACAGATTAATTATTATAAAATTAGTAATAAACAAATTAATCGTGAACTTATTGAATGGCCTGCTCCCGCTCCATGTTCATAAGACACACACTTCCCTTAAACCAAGCTGGGATCAGACTCCTTGTGGCAAAGAATGAAAAGGGATAAATAGGGAGTAGACAGGCACTTTAAACTTTGAGTTAGGGACAAAGGGTTTGAGAAAAGTGAGATGGGCTCAAAATCAAAAGATAGCATAGAAAACAGATTGAAAATAAATGAAAAGAGAGAGAGTAATAGAAATTGAGCTTTGGAGGAAAGAGGGAAAATTAGAACATGCAAAGCTAGGAGAGAAATCAGAAACATCTGAGTGAAATAATAGAAACTGACAGAAGAGTTACAGTATCAAGACCATAAGGATTCTCCTTATACAAACACATTGGGTAGTAGAAACAAATTGAATGAATTGAAGATGAAATTTTAATTAGAAGACACCAATATCACAACCATCACTGAGAGATGGCTACAAAATGGCTCGAATTGGAAATTACGCACAAAATTAAAGACTAACAGGAAAGACTGAAGGGGAAGAATTAGACTTAGTAAATAAGAACAAAATCACACAAATGGTCAAACAGGATATAATGCCAAATAATCGGTTATAGATAGATGATGGGTTGAATTAAGAAAAAGCAACAAGGGATTTCAGACATTAGTGGGGAGATGTATCGATTCCCACTAACAGAGGCAGATGTAAGTAGGCATTTCTCTAAATGCAGGAATTGGAAAACCAGGCAGTAAAAGTCAGGGGCAAGCGGAGACAGAGAGAAAGATTCTTGACAAAAATAGAAATTGCTGGAAAAGCTCTGCAGGTCTGGCAGCATCTGTGGAATGAAATCAGTAAAGGTCCACTCAACCCAAAATATTAACTCTGATTTCTCTCTGCAGTCGCTGCATGGCCTGCTGAGCTTTTCTTGCTATTTCTATTTTTGCGTCTGATTTACAGCATTTGCAATCCTTTTGGTTTTTATTTAGGAGACATTCTTAAGTTGTTTCAGAATAGTTTACTGCAGCAATATGTCCTACAACCAAATAGAGGGCATGTCACATCAAATTTAGTAATGAGTAATGAGCCTGATTTAGTTAGTGACCTAACAGTGCATGAACATTTATCAAAGGGAGGTTGTAATATAGTCAAGTTTAACATATTCTTTAAAGATAAGATATGTAAAACAGTTGCTCCGATTCTAGACTCAGTTAAGTCTGAATTCAATAAGAGACAGAGACCTGCACAGAGCACTGCACGAATTTGATGATGAGTAAAATATTTAAGATCAGTGGGAGATGTTCAAAACCTAATCTTGTCTGAGGTGCAAGAGCTCCATTTTCTTTGGATGATTAAAGAGGTAAGAGACTAAAAAATAAATTTATATAAAGATGCAAAAAAAAACTGATCCAGAGATAAAGAGCAATAAAGCATGGCAAACACATCGAGTGAGCTACAAAACGGAAGTCTGAAAAGAAACTTGCAAAGCATATCAAAATATACACAAATATATCACTATTCGTTAAGAATTCAATGAAGGGAAGATAATGGCAAGCATGCTGAGTAGTCACTTTGTATTAGCAAGTCCAGAGAAAGAGGTCAAAATACCAGACTTCCCAAAAACACTAATACGAAATCAGAGACAAATCAAATCAAAATTAGTTTAATGAAGAAAATGCAATTAAGAAAGTAACTAACAAGTGATACATTCTCAGGACCAGATGCGTCCCGTCTAAAGAATTTAAAGGAAGAGAAGAAACATCGTAGATGTACTGACCACAATCCCCAAAATTCTCTCTATTCAGGAACCTGTGTTTTAGACTGGAAAATTATATCTATCCTTCTGCTATTTCAGGAAGGTGGGGAAGACCACCAGAGAATTTACAGAGCGATTAGCCTAACATTTACAGTCAGGAAATTGTTCGAGTCTATAATTAAGAATTGGATGGCTGAATACCTTGAATATTTTGAATTCATCAAAGAGCACCTGAATGGATTTGTAAAGGAGAGTCACAAATGGTGACTCAAACTGAATTATTTCAACATGCCTATGGATGTTATTTATATGGACTCTTAGAAGGCATTTCATAAATCGTGATAAGAAATGGTTAAGTAAAACTAAAGCTCATTGATTATAAACCAAATTATTGACCTGTTTAAGATTTGGCTGAGTGATAAGAGATAGTGCTTAAGGATAATGGGCAGGTGTCCTAAAGATGTAACTAGCGGTGGCTTGAAAAAGTCTGTGTTTGGGCCTCAACTATTTACAGTGTTTAGCAACTTAGATGATGGACAGAAAGCCCCACGTATTCAAATTTGTTAATGCCTCAAAGACAGGTAGCATAGTATGCAGTGTAGATAGAACATTATAGCCTTCAGCCCTCGATGTTGTGCCGACCTGTGAAACCAATCTAAAGCCCATCTAACCTACACTATTACAATATCATGCTAAAAATCACACAACACCAGATTGTAGTCAGGTGAAGGAGCGTCGCTCTAAACGCTAATGTGCTTCCAATTAAACCTGTTGGACTACAACCTGGTATTGTGTGATTTTTAACTTTGTACACCCCAGTCCAACACCTGCATCTCCAAATCATGACAATATCGTGCACATGCTATTCAATGACCATTTAAATGCCCTTAATGATGTGAGTCCACGACTGTTGCAAAGCCTGATGTTCAAACTCCGTCAGATAAAAGAGAAAGACAGAACTCGTTTTGAGGAAAGTGTAAAGTTGCACATCAGGCAAACAGAAACCCTACATACTTGGATTTCTCTGTAACTTGGTTTATACAATAACCTTCTGCAAGTAACAGACACGAGGCTAACCAAACAAAAATTGTACACTCCATTTCTGTATTGTTATGTTTTAGATAATGACAGTTTGAATTACCAATAAAAAAAGTCAGCAAATTATATTGTCACAAATGAAGGTTCATTTATTCTTTTGTTCACAAGCCTATCACCTTATTGATAACAACAGAACAGAATAGAAATTTACTGTAATGTACTTTTACATGAAAAATACAGTGAAAAGTTTTATATGCCGCTCCACCACAAGACCTACATCAATGACAAACACTACAATTACAGACGACCAATGATTATTCACACATCATTCATCCACACTGTACCTTGATTTCAAAATACTCAACAACACAACATGGCTTCCGGGGACCAAGAATTTGCACAAAAGGAGAAACTAGTCACATACAAGTTTGGCCTTCAGAGCATAAACATTTGCCTTTGCTTTGTTCATATGTATTCATTATTAATAGAAATTGCTTGTTTATACGTGAGATCAATTTAACCAACCATTCTATCAGCTCTTTCAGCTTACAGATTGCGAGGCTGTGACAAATCATAAGTGGTCATAGGATAAATTACACCAGTATGTACGGTTTCCAAATACCATTGTACCTCCATGTGAATATCGTGACCTGATTGCAGGCATCTTATAAAACCCTATGACAAGGTGGCATGACAATCTTTTTACTGACTCTGTGTATATATGGACGACATCCTGAGAATGTGAAAACATGAAGGTGTCCTGATCTTTTCTGCTGATGGTACACAAGTTAGGTTGGCTCCAATCTGTTCCTAGTTATCCTAGTACCTGAGCATAAAATTAGCTTCTTTTACTAAATACTATATTATTTACAAGCATCCAATGATAGATCGTAATAGAAATGGGGCAAATGCCACTTAACTATAGTGGGAGCAGCTTTTCTGGAATTGAGACTTGGGTGTATTACTGAAGGAGCGTTATCTTAATTCTAATTTCATTACATCTTCTTGAATGAAAACTGACATTGGATTCTTGAAACGTAAAATGTTCTGCTCTCCAGCCTTCAATTCATACAAAATAAATATGGAAGTGATCTGATTGAAATCACTGACTCAATGTATCCCTTCACTGTCCCATTCTGTTCTTTCACAGGACTGTGGTTAATTCATAGCCAGAGCTTGCTTCAAAGTGATAAAGGCCCTGGAAATCTGATCAAACACAGAGGATGCTGGAGAAACTCAGCAGGGCTGTGGAGAAGAAATAGAGTTATGTTTTGAGTCTGCTCAGGACTCCTCTTCAGAATGTCAGGAATCCTTAAAACCCCTGGGCGGCACGGTGGCACAGTGGTTAGCTGCCTCACAGCGCCAGAGACCCGGGTTCAATTCCCACCTCAGGCGACTGACTGTGTGGAGTTTGCACGTTCTCCCCGTGTCTGCATGGGTTTCCTCCGGGTGCTCCGGTTTCCTCCCACAGTCCAAAGATGTACAGGTCAGGTGAATTGGCCATGCTAAATGTTCCGTAGTGTTAGGTAAGGGGTAAATGTAGAGGTGTGGGTGGGTTGCGCTTCGGCGGGGCGGTGTGGACTTGTTGGGCCGAAGGGACTGTTTCCACACTGTAAGTAACCTAATCTAATCTAAAAACCTTGCCCAACAAAGATCTATCAACAACTTTTCAAAAGAGAATTCAAGACTTCCACTACCCATTATGCGAAGAAATGTTTTTGGCTTTGTTCCTGTTGCCATTGCTCTAATTCTTCGTTTGCTTGTCACGGACTTGCCACACTCCAGGAGATAGCTTCTCTGTACTTACCCGTTAATCATTTAATTTGAATACCCAAGAATTTCATGGACTAAAAACAATTTTAATAAAGGACAGCATTGACCCAAAATAGCTGGTGTCATCACCTAACAAGGATAGGCAACTCACAAAACTGGCTGCAACAGAACAACCATCTTAATTAGGAGACACTGAAATCCCAATGATGTGTGAAGAAATTTGTTTCTCATCTTACTCACACTTGCACATAATGGAGATGAAAGGTTACCTGTTGAGTGTTCAGTTTGAAAAACCAATGATCTAGACTTGAAAGATATAAACTGACCAAAATTCAGTGGCTTGCTTAAAACAAGGACAGAAAAAGCAACATTAACAATTAACATTAAGATGTCAAAAGGCTTTTTGCTCTTTGTGGAGAAAGTGAGGACTGCAGATGCTGGAGATCAGAGCTGAAAATGTGTTGCTGGAAAAGCGCAGCAGGTCAGGCACCATCCAAGGAGCAGGAGAATCAACGTTTCGGGCATAAGCCCTTCTTCAGGAAGGGCTTTCCTGAAGAAGGGCTTATGCCCGAAACGTTGATTCTCCTGCCCCTTGGATGCTGCCTGACCTGCTGCGCTTTTCCAGCAACACATTTTCAGCTTTTTGCTCTTTGTCCCTCTCTCAAGCTCAAAAACCAGTGTTGGTGAAAAAGTAACTTGGAGAGCCATTCATAGGGAAATCAAGGTGATCTGCAAGAGTGGCCACTCCTGGTGAAATAGGGCTACAGCTAAGCAGTTGGACTCAAGATTTCTTTTTTCTTGAAACTCAAGGTACTCTTAAGATCTACATTTGCTTTTATTACCCTATCTGTACTAGACATCTTTTTCCTAACCCTCTTTATTGGTAAACATCATTATCTTTTGTTTATGTGGGCATTTGATGTCATATTTCTTACATTTCTTGGATTCAAAATGTAATAAAACTCTTTCATTGAATAAACATTCCTTGGAATGGGCTCTCCTTAATTTTTGATCTGGTTAACTAAGTTAATTGGAAAATGATAACCACTTGCTGAAAAAAAATTTTTTGTTGCAGTTGACTAAAAGGGGCTGATCACTGCTCCTCACCGGGTCATAACAGATGCAAAAAATATACCAGCAAATGCTAATGAAATTCTTACTTTTACATCAAGAGGATTAATGTACAAGGTGATAGAAGTCATGGCACTGTAGAGAGCTTAGTGTATATTTACCAGAAATATACATATTCTGCAATTAAATTAAAGGGAGAGACTACACAAACTAGGGTTGCATTCAAAAATTATTTAATATTTTTATTATGCACAGCCTATTTATTTAAATGTGTGGGACCTTTAAACTTCTTTGCAGATCATTTGCAAGGTGCTAGATTGTGTTCAGTCTGTGTAAAAAGTTCTCTTAAAAATTAAGAGATTAGGATCAATTTACTTTCAAGATGTTAAGGTAAACTGATAAACCAGACAGAAGGAGCTATTTCTCCTTTTTGGCAAGATGAGAACTAGGGGAGTAGTCTAAAAACTTAGCCAACTTTTCACCAGGGAAATAAGTAAACACCGAAAGTATGGTTACAGTTTAGCATCTGATGCTAGGCAACATATTTGCTTTCAATTGGAGATTGATATGTTTTTGCCAACCAAAGATATTAAGGCATACAAAGTGCAGAGACAGATATATACAGTTAGCTTGCAGATCAGACCTGACCTTAATATATAGCAGAACAGACCTAAATGGCTAAATGACTGACACCTGCTCCTATGTTCCTGTGTGGCATTTCTTGTTAGTTACACATTCAGATTGCTGCTCCTAGGATCTCTGACAGGGTCCGTTTCACATCTATGGTTTACAATAGTTCAGATGTTGCAATGCAGGTTTGTAGATTTTTCAACTCTGATATTTTAACATTGCATGGTCCTGCTCCTCTCTGGAATCTAACTGCCCAATATTACATAGCCTATTTTGCACTTGAATTCAGCAGCATTTTGCCTCTCTTCTTGCAATTTATGTTAGACACCAAACAACCCACTGTTTGTCAGGAAACACGATCATAAGGACAAATACTATGCTTTTCAACATTCAATTTTGTTGGCAAGGAGAGGAATGACCGTTCACACTCTTCTCTTTCCACGTGTGTCACAATATTTAAAACATCCTCTTTGAATAATGTAACTTCTTCATGATTGCTTCTACATCCATTTTAGCCCCTCTCGTTGTTGTGTCACCACGCCCCACTCTGCAAACTGCTCTCCACAACCATTTTCCATTTGCATCCTGACCATTTCCCATTTCACCTAACATTCTCACAGATTTGCTACAGCACAGAAAAAAACAAATTCAGCCCAACATGTCTACTCCAGTTCTTTAAATTAGCTATTTCCTTATGGTTTCTGGACTTTTCCTTTAACTCTGCATATTATTCCTTTGCAGACAGTTACCTAATACCCTTTTAAATGCCTCAACTGAACCTATCTCCATCACACTCATAGGTACTCAATACAGGAGCTGGAGCTGGATGAACTTTGATCATTCGGGAGGTGGAGGGGGTTATTGAGAGATGTTACAGGGAGGTAGTCACACTTCAGGTAAAAGAAGGTAGATGGGTTACCGTTAGGGGATGGAAAGAGAAAAGGCAGGCAGTGCAGGGATCCCCTGTGGCCGTTCCCCTCAACAACAAGTATATATCATTTTGGATACTGTTGGCGGGGGCGGGGTGGGGGAGAGAGGAGGAGATGACTTACCAGGTGTAAGCAATGGAGCATAGGTCTCTGGCACAGAGTCTGTCCCTGTTGCTCAGAAGGGAAGGGGGAAGAGGAGCAGAGCATTCATCACTGGGGACTCCAAAGTTAGGGGGACAGAGAGAATGTGGGAATGAGAGAGAACTCACGGTTGGTGTGTTGCCTCCCAGGTGCCAGGGTTCGTGATGTCTTGGATTGTGTTTTCAGGATCCTTGCGGGGAAGGGGGAGCGACCCCAAGTCATGCTCCACATAGGGACCAATAACATAGGTAGGAAGAGGGATGGGAACTTAAAGCAGAAATTCAGGGAACTAGGGCGGAAGCTAAGAGCTAGGGCAAATAGTTGTTATCTCTGGTTTGTTACCCATGCCAGGTGCCAGCAAGGTGAGGAATAGAGAGAGAGAGAGGGAGAGGAGCTGAACATGTGGCTACAGGGATGATGCAGGAAGGAGGAATTTTGGATTCTTCGATAATTGTGGGTATTTCTGGGTTGGTGGGATCTCTACAAACAGGATAGTCTTCACCTGAGCCAGAGGGGCACAAATATCTTTGGGGGGGAATTTGCTAATGCTCTTTGAATGGGTTTAAAACTAGTTCAGCAGGAAGATGGGAATCTAAATTGTAGCTCAAGTATAGAGGAGGTTGAGAGTAGGGAGCTCCGAAATAAGGTTTCAGGGTTGCAAGAGGGCACCAGCAAGCAAGAAGTTGGTGTGAAACGTGTATATTTCAACGCCAGGAGCATCCGGAATACAGTAGGTGAACTTGCAGCATGGGTCGTTACCTCAGGACTTCAATGTTGTGGCCATTTCAGAGACATGAGCAAAGCAGGGACAGGAATGGTTGTTGCAAGTTCCAGGATTTAGATGTTTCAGTAAGAACAGAGAAGATGGTAAAACAGGGGGAGGTGTGGCATTGTTAGTCAAGGATACATTATGGCTGCATAAAGGACATTTGAGGACTCGTCAACTGAGGTTGTATGGGCTGAGATTAGAAACAGGAAAGGAGAGGTCACCCTGTTGGGAGTTTTTTACTGGCCTTCGAATAGTTCCAGAGATGTAGAGGAAAGGATAGCAAAGATAATTCTGGGTAGGAGCAAGAGTGACAGGGTAGTTGTTATGCGGGACTTTAACTTTCCAAATATTGCCTGGAAATACAATAGTTCAAGTACTTTAGATGGGTCCATTTTCGTCCATTGTGTGCAGGAGGGTTTTCTGACACAGCATGTAGACAAGCCAACAAGGGGAGAGGTCACATTAGGGTGATGACCCCGGCCAAGTGTTAGGTTTGGAGGTAGGTGCGCACTTTGGTGAGAGTGACCATAATTCAGTTATGTTTACTTTAGTGATGGAAAGGGATAGGTATACACCGGAGGGCAAGAACTACAGCTAGGGGAAAGGCAATTACGATGCGATTAGACAAGATTTAGGATGCATAAGATGGGGAAGGAAACTGCAGGAAATGGGCACAATAGAAATGCGGAGTTTATACAAGGAACTGCTACTGTGTGTATGTAATAAGTATGTGCCTGTCAGACAGGGAGGAAGTTTTCAAGTGGTTTACTAAAGAAGTTGAATCACTTGTCAAGAGGAAGGCGGCGGCTTATGTTAGGATGAGAAGTGAAGGCTCATTTAGGGTGTTTGCGAGTTACAAGAGGAAATGAGCACAATAGAAATGCGGAGTTTATACAAGGAACTGCTACTGTGTGTATGTAATAAGTATGTGCCTGTCAGACAGGGAGGAAGTTTTCAAGCGCAGGAACCGTGGTTTACTAAAGAAGTTGAATCACTTGTCAAGAGGAAGGCGGCGGCTTATGTTAGGATGAGAAGTGAAGGCTCATTTAGGGCGATTGAGAGATACAAGTTAGCCAGGGAAGACCTAAAGAGAGAGCTAAGACGAGCAAGGAGGGGACATGAGAAGTTGTTTGCGGATAAGCTCAAGGAAAACCCTAAAGCTTTCGATAGGTAGATAAGGGATAAAAGAATGACGAGAGTAAGATTAGGGCCATTCAAGGACAGTAGTGGGAAGTTGTGTGTGGAATCAGAGGAGATAGGGAAAGTGTTAAGTGAATATTTTTCGTCAGTATTCACACTGGACAAAGACAATGTTGTCAAAGAGAATACTGAAAAAACAGGCTACGAGACTAGATAGGATTGAGGATTAGTGGTGCCGGAATCTGGTTTCCAGCATCTGCAGTCATTGTTTTTACCACCTAGATAGGATTGAGGTTCACAAGGAGGTGGTGTTAGAAATTCTGGAAAGTGTGAAAATAGATAAATCCCGTGGACCGGATGGAATTTTTCTTCGGATTCTCTGGAAAGCCAGGGAGGAGATTGCTTCGCCTTTGGCTTTGAGCTTTATCTAGCCATTGTCTACAGGAACAGTACCAGAATACTGGAGGATAGCAAATGTCGTCCCCTTGTACAAGGGGCGTAGAGACAATCCTGGTAATTATAGACCAGTGAGCCTTACTTCGGTTGTGGGTAAAGCGTTGGAAAATGTTATAAGAGATAGGATTTATAATCACCTCGATAGGAGTAAGTTGATTAGGGATAGTCAACAGGATTTTGACAAGAGTAGGACATACCTCACAAACCTTATTGAGTTCTTTGAGAAGGTGACCAAACAGGTGGATGAGGGTAAAGCGATTGATGTGGTATACAGAGGAACCTCGATTATCCGAATATCAATTATCAGAATATCAGATTATCCAAGGGAGATCTTGAGGTCCTGATAGAAACATTATATCAAAGACGTGTTTCCAACACTGATTGCGTCTTTGTTTACAATGATTAAAAGTGAACTTGGCTTACAGAAATGCTGCCGACAACAGTTCTGGACTGATGGGAGCCCAGGCACCATTTCCAAATGACTGACCTCCTGCCCCCTCTCTCTCTCCCCACACACTTTGCCTGGAGTTCCACACAGGGGTGTACCCTAAACCCCTTTACCCAGATAATCTCTCTAACATTGTTCTGTACAGGGCAAAGGTGGAACTTGTCAAAACGTTGCAGTAAAAAGTTGTGTGTGCGCGCGCGTGTGGCTGTGTGTGTGTCGGGTGCTCGCTATTTGTAAACTCACCTCCCCCCACAAAAGGCAGTCGCAGTCTGGTGTCCAGTCTGGCCGCCCTGGAGAGGGGAGCACGGACGGGCGGGGGCGGATGGGGGGGCTGACGGTGATGGCGGTGTTACACAGGGTTGGACGAGTTTGGGATCAGGAGAAGGGGCGGGGGCAGGGGCTCATGCATGGTGTGCTGCTGCTTAGTCTCCTGAACGGGGAGCAGACTAAACAGAAAACTCTGAGCCCCAGAGGAAAGGCATTGAATCAATTAATCAAATAACAATTATCTGAACGAGACAGTGTCTGCCTATCTCGTTCCGATAATCGAAGTTCCTCTGTATATGGATTTCAGTAAGGTGTTTGATAAGGTTCCTCATGGTAGGCAGCACAAAATATACTGGCATGGGATTGAGGTTGATTTAGCGGTTTGGATCAGAAATTGGCTAGTTGACAGAAGACAAGGTGGTGGTTGATGGGAAATGTTCATCCTGGAGTTCAGTTACTAGTGGTGTACCGCAAGGATCTGTTTTGGGTCCACTGCCGTTTGTCATTTTTATAAATGACCTGGAGGAAGGTGTAGAAGGATGGGTTAGCAAATTTGTGCATGACACTAAGTTCGGTGGAGTTGTGGACAGTGCCGAAGGATGTTGTAGGTTACAGAGGGACATAGATACGCTGCAGAGCCGGGCTGAGAGGTCGCAAATGGAGTTGAATGTAGAAAAGTGTGATGTGATTCACTTTGGAAAGAGTAACAGGAATACAGAGCACTGGGATAATGGTAGGATTTTTGGTAGTGTAGATGTGTAGAGAGATCTTGGTGTCCATGTACACAGATCCCTCAAAGTTGCCACCCAGGTTGATAGGGCTGCTAAGGCAGCATATGGCGTGTTAACTTTTATTAGTAGGGTGATTAAGTTTCGGAACCATGAGGTCATGCTGCAGCTGTACATAACTCTGGTGCTAGAGAGATCTTGGTGTCCATGTACACAGATCCCTCAAAGTTGCCACCCAGGTTGATAGGACTGCTAAGGCAGCATATGGCGTGTTAGCTTTTATTAGTAGGGTGATTAAGTTTCGGAACCATGAGGTCATGCTGCAGCTGTACATAACTCTGGTGCGCAATTGGAGTATTGCATGCAGTTCTGGTCACTGCATTATAGGAAGGATGTGGAAGGTTTGGAAAGGGTTCTGAGGAGATTTACTAGGATGTTGACTGGAATGGAGAGAAGGTCTTCTGAGAAAAGTTTCAGGGACTTGAGGCTGTTTTCATTGGAGAGAAAAAGATTGAAAGGTGACTTAATTGAGACATATAAAATAATCAGAGAGTTAGACTGGGTGGACAGTGAGAGCCTTTTCTCCTCAGATGGTGGCGGATAGCACGAGGGAACATATTGAGGGGTGATAGATGTTGCACAGATGTCAGAGGTAGTTTCTTTACTCAGAGTAGTAGGGGCGTGGAACGCACTACCTGTAACAGTAGGAGACTTGCCAACTTTAAGAGTATTTAAACGGTCACTGGATAGGCATATGGGTGAGAATGGAATAGTACAGGTTAGACGGACTACAGATTGGTTTTACAGGGCAGTGCAACTTCAAGGGCCAAAGGGCCTGTACTGTGCTGCAATGCTCTATGTTTTATTCCAGATTCTTACATTCTGCTGCAAGAAAATATTTCTCCCTTTGTCTTCATTGCTTCTTTTTCAATTACCTTAAATCTGTTCCCTTGTGTACTTGATCCTTTCATTCGTGAGAATAACTTTCCTTGGCCTGATTGCTCCAGACCCCATAAATGATTCCTCAAATGATTTTGCGTACCTCTGTCAAATCTCTTCTCAAGCTTTTCTTCTCCAAAGAAAACAATCTCAGATTCTTCAATCTATGTAATTTACGTTTCTCATCCCTGATTCATCCTCGTGCATCTTCACTGCACCTTCTCCAATGATGCCTTGACACTCATTATAAAGTGAGGTGCCCAGACCTAGAGGTGATACTGAAGTTGACACTGAACCGGTGTTGTTTACAACTTCAGCATAACCCCATTGCTCTTATACTCTATTAATGAAAAGCTATTAAGTGAAGCTTTATTACTTTATTTATGCTTGATATACTGCTGCATCTCATTTGCACCAACACTCTCAAATGACTTATGCATATATACACACAAATTCCTCTGCTTCAGAATGTGTTTTACTTTTGTAGTGTTACTCTACGTTTGATCTACCATTATGAATCACTGCATAGTTCTCTACTTTGAAATTCATCTGCCACTATTCCACCCACTTTGTCAACTTGACTTTGCCTATGTAACACACCTCAGAGTTCACTATGTCTTTAAGTGGCCTTCACCTTCCTCTGACTCTTCTCCTTTTCTACTACATAATATATCCACCATGCTTCCTTTCTAGTCCACTTGATAAAGCTTCCTCCTACATTCATGTCATTCAGTCACATCCCCATTTGTCAAGTCAAACCAGCAGCTCTATTATTTCTCCTTCTCTGCTTAAACTCAAAATATTTCATCGAGTCATTTAGTTTTCAGAAAAATCAGTCTTTTCCTCATGACATTTCTGCAGCTTACAAAGGCAAAAATGCTGGGTACCTCAATCATAAATTAAGGAAGGTCCATTGATGTTTCCTTTCAGATTTCACAGGAAAGTTTCAATTTCAACAACTAACTTCTGACTGTGGCCTTCTGCTGGGCGGTTTTACCAACCAGAGAGATTATTATAGATCCAGTTAGTGTCTCAGGTTAGAAAATTTCATAATTCTAGGCAGAGTTTCTCATCAGCAGTAATAATGTCAAAAAAATTACGGTGCGTGAAAACTTGAGTAATCATTGGGCTTTTTACATTTTAGATAAACCATGGCTGGTTAGAAAACAGGCACAAACGTTTGAGGTGAAACTCATTACAAAACTTGGGATCAAAAAATTTACCAGGTTCATGTCACTCGTAATTTAGATGTTAAGAACTGATCAAGTCTACTTCCTCTTGCAGTTTTGAAATGAGCATTGGTCACTCTTTCCTTAAATAAAATGTGCAAGCAGTATGCATTCTTGTTAGTTTTTTCTTGGTTATATGAAATATCATGGTATTACTATATAAAGTAATTAGATATTTTGTTAAAAGAGACAAACACTGTTACAAAGTGCAATTATAATCAAACTACCTAAAACTGCTTTAGAAATGCATGATGGATTCTGTGCAATAAGTCAATTAGTAGTTGCATTCATTCTAGAAATACAAACAGTACAGTACCTTTTCTTGACGATCATTACCACAACCAGGAGGAGGAGGATGAAAGCCAGAACTCCAGCACTGATTCCAGCGATTTTCACTACCCGATCAGTTTGCTTGACAGGATCAGGGACCACCTCAGGTTCTTCAGTTGTGGCTGCTGAATTAGTCAGAAGAAGTCTTTGTATGAAAGTATGTAATCATTTCTGACAGGAAAATAATCTTGAATGTCATGTTCCTAAAGTACACTTAAAATACGCAGGTAACAATTCATAAAATATTGCATCCCACATTATGAGATTATTAGATTTTGCCATGCTAAATTTTCAGCGATGCAAACTATACTTTCAACTTATGGAAGTTTGTATTAATTTTAACATTAAAGAACAAGGATGATGAATTTAAAAATAGACATATTAATACAATTAACATAAATGGAATTAAAATTTTTAGTACACCTATTTTGAAAGTAACACAATTCGGTCAATTTAAATTTGAGAAGTTTTCAGAGTTATGCATTATATCAGTACAGTTTTACATACTGAGATATCATTCTTATTCAAGTCTCAAAAACCAATGAAAATAGTTGAGATACTCATTTATCAGATTTTATTTTAAAAAAGGTAGCCAAAAAGATAAATAACAATTTCAAGTACTACTGTTTAGCAACATTAAGTTTTCATAAGCTGGTGATATTACAGATTCAGGCACTGGTCAAAAAATATTTCCACAGCAAAATCTATATGCAAATTCTAAATTACACTTTAATCAGTTTTTAAAAAAATAAAATTTAAAGCAACCCTGCCACTGCATTATCATTTCAAACTGTAAGCAGTGAAAGATATTCATGCAAAGAAACTTTAATTGAAGTCTGGAGAGGTAAATGATAGATTAAATGTATTCTTAATAAGCAAGAAAAAATTAAAATATTAAAACGGTACATCACCACTCATAAAAAAAATTACATAAGATTGGTTTGGATGCTGGATCTCAGAAGTGTAAGATATTTAGGATGAATTTGCAGGACAACTTATTCAGTAATATGGTACACAAATTATTTTTGTCATAATCTATACTGCCATGAACATCCCATTCATTTTGCTCAATACTGATCAATTGTTACACAACCAGAAATAAGGAAACTAAGCACTTATCACAAAATAAAATGGACTACCCAAGTAGCTAACTTTTCTGCCTGTGAGATGTTCAGCAAGTAAGTGCACTTTCAATGATTTCTACTTTTGTTAGTATAATTTGCTTCTCTAATACCGAGTAATTAAATACACTAACTCTACCGTAGAAATTTGGGCAAAGCCTTCCTAATTTGCTCTGTGACCTTGATCTTGTACCAAGATGTATTGAGCAAAACCAAGCACAGATTTTAGAAGCATTTATTAAAAAGAATCCTAAGCACATTCAAACCAATTTTATAACATTGATGATCCACCTGAACCATTATAAAATAACAGCATTTGATTCAAACGTGCATTTTTCTTTACACTCTTTATCACCTTTGTTGATACTTAATGAATGGCATCTAAGTCTATGACTCAGACACTTCAGCATAGTACACAGTAAAACAAAGGGCTGATTTTTGCAGAGATTGTTGAGATGTCAAAGTGACTATCATGCGACTTAGTTGTTATTTGTTGGATTTTAAAATGGTTAAAAAATTCCTATCACTTCCCAGTAGGTCTGTGCTGGGATATTAGTGAAAAGGTGCCATTATTTCCCTAGCATTCCTTATGCCTGAAATGTTGATTCTCCTGCTCCTTGGATGCTGCCTCACGTGCTGTGCTTTTCTTTTGACCCTGAATCTCCAGCAGTTGCAGTCCTCACTTTCTCCTGCCTCTGTAAATTAAGGATGATGGGTGGGCCAGTGAAGTAAGGAGTCCAATCAAAGGGTCTACTGTGACAACTGGCTTGTTGCCCCACCAGGGCAGATGGACTGTGCTAAGGCAAGGACGCAGTCCTCAAGGGCATACCAGAATGGAGTTGTTCTCTGTTGAATTTTAAAATGGTAAAGAAAAATCCTATCGCTTCCCAGTAAGACAGTGCTGGGATGTTAGTGAAAAGGTGCCATTGTTTCCCCAGCATGCCACTAGGAGTCCATCTCCTTTTCAATTCCAAGCTCAGTCTCTGTTGGAAAGATCTTCTTTGCAATGACATCTCTTGCCCAATATGCAAGATCACTGGGAATCATGAATGAGACTAGTCAACAAGCTAGTGCATCCTTTGCTGAGTCTCACCTCTGTGGTGCCATCCAACTTCAGCCCAAAAGGTAGAGAGAGTTAGGAAGTCAACATGTTTCACTGTGCATAAAAAGTCTCGAATTGAAAATCACGTTTAATCAATAAATAAATTTTTCTTGGCCACTAAAACAGGCACAGATTCAATTACAACAATTACGTCTACACTTTCAAAGGGTGACGAGTGAATGGCAAAATATTGCTGAAACGTAACCTCTCTCACCTTGCAAATGCTGTTACTAACTTTGCAAAAAGATGCTTGAATCCATTCTTTAAAAAAAAAGTGATTGATTTTAATGCAGATACTGTTTTTCTCCATAGTTCAAGCCTAATCCATTCTGCGTTGAACTTTCAAATGTAGAATCTCAAATACAAATGCAAAAAACTTTACAAAGTGTAACGATCATAAATTCCTCTCTGCAAAGCAACTGTGAAACAAGAGACTTAGTGGCATACTGAAGGTCTGTATGCTAAATTTATAAGAACAATATTGGTTTCTGAAATTAATTTGTTTCTTTGCTCATCTAAAGACACAAATTTTGTCTATAATTCTAATACTACTCCATAAGAGATGAACCATCAATCCTCTACGCAAGTCTATTTTTGTTTTTAGAAGTAAATATGATTAGGGCAGGTAGGTGGTCCTGCTCTGTACATGTTTATTCATAACTTGTCTGCCCAATAACTGAAAAAAGGAAAAAAAACTTCCATTTGTTTTACAGTTACTTTTGTTCTAATTTTACTCTTGTTAAACAAGTACCATTTAAAATACAAATTTAATGGAACTGGTAAAAAAAAAGGGAAATATGAAAATTGAAAACTCTCTAAAAAAAGTGACCAGCAATTCAGGTGCATTTTATTTTAAAATTCCCAACATAGTTGACATGGTTATGGATACATTGCAGAGATGTGTAGCCATGAACGGAAGAACTTGCATGTTCTTTGATGACACTGCTACTTGTTCTAGGAATTTCGGAGCGTCGCTCCGAAAGCTAGTGTGCTTCCAATTAAACCTGTTGGACTATAACCTGGTGTTGTGTGATTTTTAACTTTGTCCACCCCAGTCCAACACCGGCATCTCCAAATCATGTTCTAGGAATGTGTGTGGTCATTATGCTGTGCAAACAAATGCTCTTTGTTCAGTGGCAAGTGTTGTGCAAGTTTATTCTATCAATCAGATAATTTCACTAAATTACAAAAGTTGTATGGTTAAATCCAAAATGCAAAGGAAAAACGACTTAATAAATAAATTTCTCATTAATCTTTGAAGTGCAAATCCTATTAACAAGTTAGTCATAATCAGTCCTGTAGGGGGTAGCAAAGCCTCTCCACTTATTATTGCTATTCCACTTCACCCATGTCTAGGAGTACTGTAAATTATGTGGAGTAACCCATTATCACAGATGTGTAACTTTAAGACAGACTTCTAAAATTACATTTCAAGTGTGTCAATTTGACAAAACAGGTTAGTGTTTGGTTCTCAATATATTAACTTTTAAAACATTAGCGAACTGACCATAACTTATATGAAAGCCAAACTTGACGATGATGTTGCAACCAGCTGAAAAATCAAAATTAAATAGTCGATAAAAATTGATGAAAGGTCAACAGCCCGAAATATTAGCCTAGTTCTTCTCTCTCCGCAGTTATTATCTGATTTTCTAAGTGGTTCCAGCATTCTCAGCTTTTAAGTCCGAATTACAGAAATGGCAACTTATCCTCGTTGTTAAATCTTATATTGAATGTAAGAATTTTATTATATCTGGTTCAGAATTATGAAAACAAAGACCAATTTTAACCGCTGCACATGTCTAGTAATGCACAATACCCTACTGTTCTGCACAATACCCTACTGAACTCTATCTCAACAATCTTCTGAATTCGACAAAACAATCCAGTTCAGAGAGATAGTGGTCATAATAGTCCATCACTGCATCAGAATTTATATTTAAGATATCCCCTAAATCATTACTTAATTTGAGGAACATTATTAAATCTATGTGAAAGAAAATTCTGAGGTGCTGATAAATTAAATGGAAAATTGTCCTACTTTGTCTTTTCAGTGCTAAACAGAAACAAGTTTCTGCTTACTGGGAAAAAGAGATAATTTGCTTTGTCATGATCCTTAGAAGCATTTGCCGCCAGGTTATAATATCAAAATGACCGAAATTTGATAAACCCAATAAATTTCATCTGCTAGTTTTCTCTGTCAATTCAAACAGAAGGAAACTGAACAAATTCCTCTTTTGTTTGATCATGAATAAAAATGAATTTAGTTGACTAAAATAGATCACTGTTGATATTTAGTTCCCAAATGCATATTACCCAGCAGTACAACATTGTCTCTTGACAGAAACGTATTAACTATCTTGCTGAAGCTGTAAATGGCTTTTCACAGCAAGTGCCACACACAAAATTCTATTTTGCAACCAGAACCATATCAATTATACTAGATACTGGAAGGGAACTTTGTGTCAAAAATTTGATGAAACCCAGTGATTTCCTTTTAAAACAATGATCCATCAAAATTTACAGATTGGTTAAGATTCTAATGTGAGTATTCTAATATGAGCATCCAAATCAATCACAATGCCAGACACTAGTATGAGTGCTTTGTGGAATAAATATTATTTATTAACTTAAAAATTGTGAACTTTTACCACAAAGATATAATAGTGACATTTGGTCATGGGCTGATGCCATTCCCAAATAACTAAACAGACAGCTTTTATTGGAATTGAGTCTTGACCATACACACTACAATGTTATTGCTGAGAGTCATATATTATCATGCTAATCAATTTTTAAACGTGAGTTCATTCGTAAACATGTACAGGTTATATTTTTCCTGGATATTAGGATAAACCTACATAAGTTTGGATAAATGTCATTTAAGTTTTTTCGAGGTTTTTATGAGACAAACTCATTACTGCCAACTCTTGTGTATTTATTGTGAGATGTGATATGCAAAGAAAGTTTTGCCCCACTTACAACAGGACTTGCAAAACTCACTAATTTTTCTAATAAACGGCCTGGTGTAATGTCAATCCTCATCATACCTCCTGGAGTTATCTGCTGCTAGAATATGTGGAGGCAAATGTCTCAGAAATTAGTAATTGTAATAACAGGACAGGTATATTTTTACCCTTGGAAAATAATGGAGAATATAAGGTTTCCGACAGTGAAACTTGACAGTAGGTTGGCAAGAGGATTGATTCACAAGTGCAGCCATTCTTAAAACACTGGGACCCCCACAGAGATCTTTTGAGATCAAGATACAGGAGTTGCAGGTGAGAGACAGCTTCATGTGTTACACAGACAAGACTCATCAAATGAGCATTCATATTCCACTAATGCTGCCCCCAGCTCTGCCCAATGCACTGTTCAGCTGGCTCTTGCTCTGTATCCACCAAGAGCTCTCCTTTAGTCTGCAGAGACATCTACCATGAAGTGTCTCGGCATCAACACTGCCTGAGGACTGATTGAGCTGTGTTCAGAGAAAAGTGATCATTTTTTGTTAAACCTGTATAGTTACCTAGATACAAAGTGCTTCTAAAAATTGGTGACCGTGTTTGAAAAAGAAAATAATTTGAGATTTTCATATCAAATGTCTTGACTGTTAAATCTTTGCCCCTTGATTTCAGTGAGGTTGGTCTGTCTGAAAACTACCGCCATGTACCATTTACCTCCTTCCAAGTCATTTTTGAATTTTTGTTACCATTTTCTCATCTTAATGGATTCTTAAAGACTTCTGCAAAGCAAAATCAAGTTACATTTCAAAATCATCAAATATTCTCTTTATACAAGGCAAGTGTGTCAGCTTCAAGCAGTTTTATTCATTAGAAAGTTTAATCAGTTGCGGGGATAATATTCAAAGAAGCAAGGGCACAGTAACCCCTGCTTAGGATGGAACAGGATATTTGTCAGTCTCCTATTTCAACTCCTTTCTTGTGCATTAAAAGAGAAAATAAGACCAGCAGAACAAAAGACATAGGAGCCATGTGGCTTATTGAATCTGCCCTGCCCTTCAAAATGATCATGGCTGATTTGATAACCCTCAACTCCACTGTGCCTTTTCTCCTCTTATTGTCCCCGTATTGATTAAAAACGTTTGTATCAGCTTTGAATATTCGTCAAAACTCTTTCTCAACAGTTCTCTATGGTAAAGAATTCCACAAAATCACTACCCTCAGAGAAGGAATAGGCTCTCCCATGTGGGGAAACCACCTCTCCACACCTATTCCGTTAAAATTCTGAAGGACCTAATGAAGTTGCCTCTCACTGTAATGATTCCAAAGATTACAGGCAAACCACTTAATCACTGCCAAGAAGATTCCTCCATACCCTAGATAAACTCAGTGAAATATCTCTGAACTGCCTCCAATGCCAGAATATCTTTCCTTAGATTAGGAGATCAAAAACATGAGGTTATGCACTTAAAACAGAAAACAGGTGAATATTATTTAAATGGAGAAAATTTGTAGATCACTGAAGCAAAGAGGAAAGGAAAGTGGTCCAAGTTTTCTAGGTGTGGTCAAAGCAAGGCTTCCTTATTTTTATAGTCTGTTCCCTGTTGAATAAAGGTAAACATTCCATTTGGTGTCATCATTATCTCCGTTTGAGAATCCCCAAATCCCTCTCTGCCTCAGTGATGTGGAGTCTTTTTCTATTTAAATAATATTCATCACTATTCTTCCTGCTGAAATACATTACCTCGTGTTTTCCCACATTACATTGCATGTGCAAGTTTTTGCCCATTCACTTAATCTGTCTCTAACACTGTGTTAACTTCACTAATTGCCTTCGCACCTACTTTTGTGTCATTACCGAATTTGATGATAGTCCATTCACTTCCCTTCTCCAGCTATTAATATGCATTGTAAATTGTGATCCCAGGACTGATCCCTGTGGTACTTCACTAGCTCCAGGTTGCCATCCTGAAAATGCTCTCTTTATCCCAACTCTTTCATTTCTATTAGTTAATCAACCGTCAATCCATGCGAGCATTCAACTCGCAACACCATGGGCTTTTATCTTATTTAGTAGCTTCATGTACCTTATTAAAGGCCTTTGGGAAAACCAAATATATTACTGGTTTCCATTTTTAGGTCATTCTGCTATCAGGCACGTTTGATTAATGTGAATTCACGATAATGCAATTGACAAATTGGGGATACTATTTCTAAAGCACAAAGTTTTAAAGCGTGTATAGGTTACAATACAATTCCAGCCCCATTAGTTTAAATGGTGCTGCTATTACACGATTTTCTTATAACACAGGATTGCACAAGAATGGAACTACTGCATTATAGAACTGACTGAATTTATTACGTGCATTATCTCCTCAAAGAATTCTCATTTATCACACGTAACTCCGCTCAATTAGATTATGTATTTCTAAATACACTGCCATTTTCCGAATGTTGAGCTAACTGGCTTATATTACACTTTTTTAAACTTCATCCCTTTTTGAATAAAGTGGATACACTGGCAGTTTTCCAATCCTCTGGGACTTTCCCAAATCTAAGGATTCTTAGAAGATTACACCCACTATTTCTGTCACTATTTCCTCTCGTATCCGAAGGTGCAATCTCTCAAATCCAGAAGACCTATCAATCTTTAGTCTGATTGTTTCTCTTGTACTTTCTTCCTTGTGAAAGTCATTATATTTATTTCCTCCCTACCTTTTGTTCTTGATTTAGTATTGCTGGAAAGCTCTTCATGTCCTGCACCATGAATCTGATACAAAGTATTTATTAAACGATTCTGCTATTTTCTGGTTCCCTACTCTTATTTCCCCAGCCTCATTCGTTAAGCAACCTATGTTCACTTCAGCTTCTTTCCCTCTTTCTTCTAAAGTTTCAAGGAGTCTTTCTTTCTGTCTCGATATCACTTACAAATTTAGTCTCAAAGTTTATTTTCTCTGATTTTGTTATTTTTTGTTCATCTTTTATTGATTTTTAAAATCTTGCAAATGCTTTGGCTTACTTTGTAAACCACATTGCACGGCGTATGCTTTTTCTTTCAATTTGAGTTATCCTTAACTTCCCTCGTTAACCTCGGTTGGCTTATCCCCTTCCCAGAATCCTTCTTCCTCACAGGGATATATCTTTGCAATGTAATGACCTAGTTTCTTAGTGTCATTGCTCATCAAACATCTTTTCTACAAAACCCTTTTCTCAGCCTACTTTAGACAACTCAGTCCTCATTCCTTTGTATTTACCCTTATTTAAATGTAGCACAGTTATTTGTGACCAAATTACTCACTCTCAAGCTGAATGTGAAAATCTATCATGTTATCATTACTGTCACACATATACTCTTTCTACTCCATTTTACTCTGTTTTCTTGGGAGTTCTAGCATTGCTAATCTTACATTTTCCCCTCATGGAAATGTGCCACAGATATATCTAAACTATTCCCTCTTTAAAGAGGATCCATACTTCCATTATAGTTTTGCCTGTTCATCTTTGATACCAATTGAAATTAACCCTCATTCAACTTACTTAAACTCAAGGTTACACCTTATCCTTTTCTGTACATATCTGCAACCTTATGATGCTTTTGATTAGCATTCCTAAAATATGAACCAATGAGCTATGCAACCACCTCATTCTCCAGAAATTGATGCCTCCTTCCTCACTGGGTGAGAAACATTCGCCTGATCACTTTGGAAGCTTTTTACCCTGTCTGCTATATACACCATGATGATCCCAGTCTACATTAGGATACTTGAAATTTCCATTTAACCTATAGTTTTTGCACTTCACTGTAATTTTCCTATTCATCTTTCCCATTAGTTGATGGCCTGGGAAAAAATGTACTTGTGTACCGTATCTTAGTTGTCTCTTAACTCTACTCCAGAACTGTAATAATCTCTTCTGTCAGCACTATCCCTCCTCTCATTTCTTTTTGGTTTGTATCTTTTTCTTACACTATATTACAAATATAAATAGTGAAGTCAACATCTATTGCTCATCCTTATTTGTCCCTCAAGAAGGTTCTAACAAGCCATCTTTCTGAATTACTGCAGTTCACTGGAAGGAATGCAGAGGAGGTTCACTAGGTTGATTCCGGAGGGGGTTAGCTTATGAGGAGAGACTGAGTAGACTGGTTATGGTGAGGGGACAGGTAAGTGGAGCTGAGGCCACAAAGAAATCAGCCATGATCTTATTGAATGGCAGAGCAGGCCCGAAGTGCCAGATGGCCTAGTTCTTATGTTCTTATCTGGTGTAAGGTACACCCACAATGCTGTTCAAAAGGGAGCCCAGGATTTTGATGCAGTGACAGTAGAGGAATGGATTTAAATTTGAAGTCAGAGCTGGTTGTGGCCTGGAGATGATAGGTCATGATGTGATGTGCCCATCATGATGATACTATGGCTTTCAGATGTGCATTTTGTCCTTTTTTATAGGAGAGAGGTACTAAGCTGTCTGTTGTAAGCCAAAAAGGAAACAGCTTGTGAGACCTTGTTTTTTTTTAAATATTGGAACAACAGCAGAATGAAGAGATGGGGTCAAGCTCCCACAGAACCAGGATTTTAGTTTAACTTGCTGTAGCTGTTGGGGTTTGGAAGCTGCTATACATCGCTCCCTGTTAGTGTAAAACACTTGAGTTCCCTCTCTCAGACACGCAGAGCTTTCTCTTCATGTTCTTTTTTCCTGGACTGGACAAACGTTGCATGTGAGACAGTCAATTTTATTGAATTTGCCTCTGCCAAGGTGTGTTTATAGCATGTTACTATCTTGGAACAGCTAATCAGTGGTAGTTAATATATATGTTATCTTGTTAAGTATTTTGATAGAGTTACACTTAGGCTAATTTTTTTTAGATTCTCATTTTGCATTTTAACTATAGTGTGAGAATAAAGTGTGTTTTGCTTCAAGCGTACTAACTTGACCAAACAAATTGCATCCAGAACACAAAACCTTACCCTTGCCTTTAAAAATAAGAAAAAGTTAGGTTCTAGGTTTATCTTCCTAATATATTTTGAGGGGCTTTGGTTTGGTCCATAACACCATGTATCTGTTGCCCTTATTTTTTTACAAGTCTTAATCGTGCTGTTGGAGGAGATTTGGGAGCTGCTGCTAATGACTTTTTTTAGATGGCAAAAGCGAAAGCTGCCATAGTCCCTGAGGACCTCTCATGAGAGAGGTACGAGTGGTGGTGAGATTAATCAGAGGGTCACCACACCTTCTGCAAGGCATGAGGTGGAGAAGGCAACCTCATAATGACCTCTGCTGGTACAGAGTTAGACCCACACTACTGGTGTCACTCTGCATCACTAACCAGCTATCCAATCAATTCAGCTTATCGACTGTGGTTGGTGCTGCTCATCGGTGGGGCCAAGAATGTACATTGAAGGTAGTGGTGGGCTTGTCAATCTAGATGACACTTAACCCTGAATAGCGTTGGGCTTCTAGAAACCTACCGGATCTATCCAGATGCATGGAGATTACTCCATCACATTCCCGACTTGTGTTTTGTAGGTAATACCAAAAAACATAAGATGTAGAAATAGGCCGTTGAACCCATCAAGTCTGTTCTTCTCTTCAATAGAATCATGGCTCAACTGATAATCTTCAACTGCACTTTCCCACCCTCTCCTCATAACCCTCAACTCCCTTACTGATTTAAAAACCTGTATATCTCAGCCTTGGATATGCTTAATCATCCAGTCTCTAATACCTTCCTCAGTAAAAATTTCCACACATTCAAAGAATTTCTTTATCATCAGTCTGAAATGGGTGATCCCTTGTTCTGAAATTATGCCCTCTGGTCCTAGACACTATCACAAGGGAAATATTTTGCTGCATCTGCCTTGTTAAACCCCCTGAGAATCTTCCATGTTTCCATAAGTTACCTCCCATTCTTCTAAACTTCAAGGTTTACAAGGTTAACTCCAAGCTACATGAGCTCTCCCCAAAAGACATTCCCTCATACAGAGGATCCACCCAATGAACCTTTCTGGACTGCTTCCAATGTCAGTATGATGGACAAGCACTGAGGAGTCAGGAGAGAGACATTCACTGGAGAGCTCCCAGCCTTTGACCTGCTCGTGACCAATTTATTTATATGGCTGGTTGTATCGCTGGTCAATTTATAATACTTAGGATGTTGACAGTGGGGACATCAATGATGGAGTGGCCCTGAAAGTGAAGGGACAATAGTCGTTTTCTGTCGTGTTGGAGATCATCACTGTTTGGCATTTCGCTGATGCAAATATTATCTGCCACTATCACTGCAACTTGAATGTTGTCCATTCAAATACAGTATCTAAGGAATCATATAGGTTGGTGATAACGGGGCAATTGTCAGCAAACATTCCTGCTTCGGACATTATGGTGCAGGGAAGGTCACCAATGAGGCAGCTAAAGATGTTTTATGACTAGTACACTCCTCTGAGATACTCTCACAATAATGTTCTAGGACTAACATGATTAACCTCCACAATCACAACTACATTCCGCTCTGTATATACGATTCCATCCAGCTGAAAGGTTTTCTCCAATTACCACTGACTCCAATTTTGCCAGGATTCTTTGATCTCACATTTGGTCAAATGCTTCATTGGCGTCAAGAGTAGTCACCCTCACCTCACCTCCAGAGTTCAAATCTGGTGTCCAAGGGTTGTAATGAGATCAGAAGCTCAGTGGACTTGACAGAACCCAAACTGAGTTCCAATTCAGCAGATTATTCCTCTACAAGTGCCACTTGATTTTTTCCCATTACTTGGTTGAATGACCGAGAGCAGACTGATGAGGCAGTAATTGGCCAGGTTGGATTTGCCATGCTGTGTGTGTACAAGACATGGCTGAGCAGCCTTCCACATAGTTAGGCAGATGCCAGGGTTGTAACTGTAATGGAAGAGCTTTTCTAAGGGCATGTCCAGTCCTGAAACACATATCTTCAGTACTATAGATGGAATATTATCAACATCCCTATTCTTTGCAATATCCAGCCCATTCAGCAATTCTTGTTTTTATGTGGAATGAATCAAATTGGTTGTGATTTACAGTACACTGGCATCAATATTAGGGAAAGTGGGAGCTGTACAATTGGGGTGGCTTGCACCTGAAGGTTTGCTTGGCTAGTGTTCTAGCAAATTGTGTGACTAAGTGAGTAGACAGGGCTAAAACTAAAAAAGGCTGGTCAGGAGCAAGATTAAGTCCATGTCAAGGCATGAGAGCAAAACGTTAGCATGGGAAATGAAGATCGGAGATTGGCAGCAAGCGCCAGAGAGAAGAAATTAAAAGATACAGCAACAGTCAAGATTAGTTGTTACTAGGCTAATAAGATGACAAGACTAAAGGCTCAGCATCTGAATGTGCATAGTATTCACAAAGCAAATAAACTGATAACACACAGAAATAAATAAAAATGATTGTTGACTGTGTCAGAGACATGGCTGTATGGAAACAAAAATTAGGTTCTGATCACAGAGGGGTCTATGACAATCAAAAAAAAAGAGGACGCTAGATAAGAAAGAAATGGCAGATGACATGTACAACCATTTTGTTTCTGTCTTCACTGCTCAAGATTCCTTCACTGCTGTAGAGCAGGTAGAAGGAAGAGAGGAACTTGTTTAAAAAAAAACAATCATTTGGGAATGAGAAAACTAGAGGAGGTATGGAATGACAAGCTTCAGGTCCTGATAGGCCTCACCTAAGGGCCTAATGGGAGGTGACTAATTAGGTAACAGATATGTTGGTATTAATTTTCCAAAATGTGCTGTACTCTGGAAAGGTTGCATCAGGCCAGAAACTAGCTAATGGCATTGCTTGATTCAAGAAGAATGGAGGCAGAAAACAGAACTATAGGCCAATTAGCTTGCCATCTGCTGTGGGGTAAGCGTTGATCATTATGGAGGCGAAAGCTCAAGATAAATTGGAACATCAAGCATGGTTTAGTGAAAGGAAAGTCAAGTTTTACCAATTTATTGAAGCACTTTGAAGGAGTAATATGCCCTGTGGTTAAAGGTGAACATATAGATGTCCAGAAGGCATTTGACAAAGTGCCACATAAATGGATATTGCACAAAGTAAGAGCTCAAGATTTATAGCATGGATAGAACATTGTCTGGGTAGTAGAAAACAGAGGATATGATGAGTGGTGCCTGCAGAGATGTTTGTTGGGGCTTTAACTTTGTAAAATATATATGAATGACTTAGTTGTAGGAGCCAAGACACAATAGCTAAATTTGCTGATAGCACAAAAATAATTGGAAGACATGTTGCGATGAGGGCATAAAGGGTTGCAGGTATTGATAGATCGAGTGTGTGGGCAAAAATCTGGGAGATGGAGTATTATGTGGGAAAATTTAAATTTGTACACTTCTACAAGAAGAATAAAAACAGCAGAGTACTTAAATGGAGATGACTGCAGAGTTCCAAAATGCAAAGGGATCTAGGTGTCCTACTGCACGAGTCACAAAGAATTAGTATAATAATGTAGCTAGTGATTATCCTTTATTACAAGAGTAATTGAACCTAGAAGTATGTATGTTAACTTTCAGTTACTGTATACAGGACACGGTTGAGATCACATCTCGAAAAGAGCCTGCAGCTTTGATCTCCTTATTTGTCAAAGGCGATGCAGAGAAGATTTACTAGACTGTAACCTGAAATTGTTTCCACTCTAGTTTAAAACAGTGAGGGAGGACATGATTGATGTGTATAAGATCCTAGATGGTCTTGAAAAGATGGATGCAGAAAGGATATTTCCTCTTGTGGGCGAGTCAAAAACTAGGGGGTATTGTTTTAAAATTAAGGCATAATTGTTTTAGGCCAGTGATTAAGAGAATTTTATTTCTCTCAGAGGGCTGTGCGACTTTGGAACTCTGCCTCAAAAGACAGTGGAGGCAAGTCATTAAATACTTTTAAGGCGCAGGTAGATTGATTCATTTGTCTAAAAGAAATCTAAGGTCATTGGAGATGGGAATATGGAGTTCAAAGCAGACAGGCCAGCTATCATCTTATCAAATAGCAGAGCAGGCTTGAGGTTCCAACTTCTCATCCTGACTCCTATGTGAGTTTGCATTTTCAATGGGCTAAAAAAACAGCCTGGGAATTCTTCTACCACCTCTCCAACATTACTCAAAGTGCAAAGACAATTGTCTAAAATTATACTAAATACATGATTGATGCCTATATATCCATTCGCATCCCCTCAATAATTCCTTGCCACGTTTGGAAATTCAGTCTGGTGATACAAGTGCAGGGTTCTTGTTTTGCTGTATGCATTCAATGGACAAGTGGTAGCCATGGGTGCTCGTATGGGGCCCAGCCATGCCTGTCTCTTTGTTGGCTACGTAGAACAGTCTATCTCCCGTAGTTACATGGCACCACTCCCCACCTCTTCCTCCGCTACATTAATGACTGCATTGGTGCCACCTCGTGCTCCCGCGAGGAGGTTGAGCAATTCATCAACTTCACCAACACATTCCACCCCGACCTTAAATTTACCTGGACCATCTCTGACACCTCCCTCCCATTCCTGGACCTCTCCATCTCCATTAATGACGACCGACTTGACACTGACTTTTTTTTTTTTACAAACCCACCGACTCCCACAGCTACCTGGACTATACCTCTTCCCACCCTACCTCCTGCAAAAATGCCATCCCATATTCCCAATTCCTTCACCTCCGCCGCATCTGGTCCCAGGGGG